>NC_083869.1:28675757-28978787 GCF_032452875.1 Bos javanicus
AAATCCTGAAAGACGATGCTGTGAAAGTGCTGCACTCAATATGCCAGCAAATTTGGAAAACTCAGCAGTGGCCACAGGACTGGAAAAGGTCAGTTTTCATTCTAATCCCAAAAAAGGGGCAAGGCCAAAGAATGTTCAAACTACCACACAATTGCACTCATTTCACTAGCAAAGTAATGCTCAAAATTCTCCAAGCCAGGCTTCAGCAATATGTGAACCATGAACTTCCAGACGTTCAAGCTGGTTTTAGAAAAGGCAGAGGAACCAGAGATCAAATTGCCAACATCTGCTGGATCATGAAAAAAGCAAGAGAATTCCAGAAAAATATCCATTTCTGCTTTATTGACTATGCCAAAGCCTTTGACTGTATGGATCACAATAAACTGTGGAAAATTCCTAAAGAGATGGGAATACCAGACCACCTGACCTGCCTCTTGAGAAATCTGTATGCAGGTCAGGAAGCAACAGTTAGAACTGGACATGGAACAACAGACTGGTTCCAAATAGGAAAAGGAGTACGTCAAGGCTGTATATTGTCACCCTACTTATTTAACTTATATGCAGAGTACATCATGAGAAACGCTGGGCTGGAATCAAGATTGCGGGAGAAATCTCAATAACCTCAGATATGCAGATGACACCACCCTTAAGGCAGAAAGTGAAGAAGAACTAAAAAAGCCTCTTGAAAGTGAAAGAGGAGAGTGAAAAAGTTGGCTTAAAGCTCAACATTCAGAAAACTAAGATCATGGCATCCGGTCCCATCACTTCATGGGAAATAGATGGGGAAACAGTGGAAACAGTGTCAGACTTTATTTTTGGGGCTCCAAAATCACTGCAGATGGTGATTGCAGCCATGAAATTAAAAGACGCTTACTCCTTGGGAAGAAAGTTATGACCAACCTAGATACTTTGCCAACAAAGGCCCATCTAGTCAAGGCTATGGTCTTTCCAGTAGTCATGTATGGATGTGAGAGTTGGACTGTGAAGAAAGCTGAGCCCCGAAGAATTGATGCTTTTGAACTGTGGTGTTGGAGAAGACTCTTGAGAGTTCCTTGGACTGCAAGGAGATCCAACCATTCCATCCTAAAGGAGATCAGTCCTGGGTGTTCATTGGAAGGACTGATGATGAGGCTGAAACTCCAGTACTTTGGCCACCTCATGGGAAGAGCTGACTCATTGGAAAAGACCCTGATGCTGGGAGGGATTGGAGGCAGGAGGAGAAGGGGACTAAAGAGGATGAGATGGCTGGATGGCATCACTGACTCAATGGACATGAGTTTGAGTGAACTCCGGGAGTTGGTAATGGAAAGGGAGGCCTGGCGTGCCGTGATTCATGGGGTCTCAAAGAGTCGGACATGACTGAGCGACTTCACTTTCAAAGTTTATGCAGGCACGAATGAATGAATAAATGAAGTCTGATCAACCAGATTATGGTATATATCTGGTATATACTAGATACCAATCTCTATTGTTTTACATTCTCTCTTTTTAAAGTTGAATAGTTTTTATTGCAGTTATCCTGAAACACAAGTGTTATGCTGTGGACTTTGTGGGTAGTACTTGATTTCAGCATCAGTCTTCTGGACATTAACAATTTAATTTCACATATGCTTCTTCAAATAATGTCAGGATCATTTAGGTCAGGTTGATTTCATAAAATAGCATGGTATAAAGAAATTTGTAAAATTACATTCAATTTTGGCCATTAATGAGCCACTTTAAATGATCTAGAACTGTGGTTTTTAATGTTTATGGTCATGGATTTCTTTGATAATCTATTAAAAGCTTTTAGTTTTACTTCCAAATCACTTTAAAACTGGAGGAAGGTAGTTAGCAGTTGTAAACACAATGCAAAGATTTTACAAAAATAAATAATTAAATTAGTCAATGGAGACAGAATAGGAAAAAAAGATGGGGAAAAATTAAGCTCAGGATAGGGCTGATATACAAAATGTACACCTTCAAGCTCTGCAGAGTTGATTGGAGATGGATTCCAATTTTGTTGCTGAGCTTATCATTCAGAGGATTATGGTTTTCAATAATAAATGAAAGTAAAATTCTTTATCTTTTGCTATTAGAAAACTGTCAGTATTTTATATCTATAATAAAAATTTAAAGTAGGTTATGGCAACTTTTTCCAAAATAATATATTATTTTAATGCAATCCAATAAAAATCCCAATGAGTGGTACTAATGTCAGAATAGGAAGATAGATTAATGGAATGAAATAAAAGTTTAGAAATAGAACCAATTATATTAGAAGTGTTGTGATAAAATTGGGATATTAAATTTGTGGACAAAATGTAGATTATTTAATAAATAATATTAAAATAATTACATCGTGTTTTTTTAAAGAATAACTTTTCAATCCCTACCTTACACCTTGTAACAAAATAAATTTTGTAATTTTACTTCAAAATTAACCTAATCAAAATTTATTTTGTTACAAGGTGTAAGGTAGGGATTGAAAAGTTATTCTTTAAAAAAACACGATGTAATTATTTTAATTTTTATACATGTATCTATATCTATATGTATATATGGGTACATGTATAAATATATATATATATCCATTTTCTAAATATGGCACAACCACTATGAAGAACAGTATGGGAGTTCCTTAAAAAACTAAACACAGAACTACCATATGATCTAGCAATCCCACACTGCTGGGCATACATCTGGAGAAAACCATAATTTGAAAAGATACATGCACCCCAGTGTTCATAGCAGCACTATTTACAATAGCCAAGGCATGCAAACAAGCTAAATATCCATCAACAGAGGAATGGATAAAGAAGATGTGGTGTGTGTGTGTGTGTGTGTGTATATATATGTATAGATAGATAGATATGCAATGGAATAATACTCAGCCATAAAAATGAAGGAAATAATGTTAATTTCAGCAACATGCATGGATCTAGGGATTATCATACTAAGTGAATTCACTCAGAGAAAGATAAATATATATCACTTATATGTGGAGTCTAATATAAAATGATATAAATGAATTTATTTACAAAATAGAAACAGACTCACAATTCTTAAAATTAAACTTATCTTTACCAAAGGGGAAACATATGGGGAAGTGATAAACTGGAAGACTAGGATTAACATATAGACACTAGTATACATAAAATACATAACTAATAAGGATCTGCTGTATAACATAGGGAACTTTACTCAATATTCTGTAATAACACATATGGGAAAAGAATCTGAAAAACAACGGACACACACATCCATATACACACACATACACACATACACATACATATATATATGGTTCACTTCTGCTGTTCACCTGAAACCTACACAGCATTGTAAATGATCTGTACTCCAATGTGTGTGCCAAGTTGTTTCAGTCGTGTCTGACTCTCTGGGACCCTACGGACTGTAGGCTGCCAGGCTCCTCTGTCCGTGGGATTACTCAGGAAAGAATACTGGAGTAGGCTGCCATGCCCTTCTCCAGGGGATCTTCCCAACCTAGGGATTAAATCCATGTCTCTTATGTGTCCTGCACTGGCAGGTGGGTTACCACTAGCACCACCTGGAAAGCCTATACTCCAATAAAAATATTTTTAAAAAGGGAATGTAAACTGGTTCAAAATTTCAAGAAAGCAATTTATCAGTATGCATAAAAAGTCTAAAACTGCACTGGTTCTAGGGAGTTCTGCGGCATTTAATACATATAATTTGTCAATTATGCAAATATAAGTGGATGATAGTATATAAGCAATGATAGTATTTTTTTTTCTTACAGTTTAATTAACATAAAGATTAACATTTATGTAGGAAAAGAAGACAGGAAGTATACTTCACAATGTTATCAATGCTAATTATGGGGTTTGGAGATCTCAGGTAATTTAGATTAGCTTTCTATTTGTGTGCCCATGTTTTGACTAGAAGCCCTACTTGGAAACAGTCATATCTTTGGATATAATCCTGGGAAGGGTATTTTCAGAAGCACAGTGGGTTTCCTAAGCACATTTAATATGTGGCAGTTAAGAAGAGCAAAGCATATTTAAAGAAGTGCAATGACTTCATCGGTATCAGTGAGCACATACTCATTAGCGCCAGTCAATTTCTGGTTCTCCAATGTTTAACAGTGAACCTAACTTTCATCTAATGAGCCTTTGTGATGTAACATGGCAGGTATTTCTCTCACTCCACAATGGGACTTGTTTACAAAGGACAGCAAAATAATTCATAAAGACTCTTTCTCCAATTATTCTCACAAGGTTGTGGAAATTTTGTTTTGAAGATAACATAAATACATTGAAATACTAGAACAGAAAATCTGCAAATACAATAATTATTGGTGAACAGTTCAACATCAGCTGCAGAAATTCAGCCCTAAGTTTTAAGGACAGGATTCAAATAACTCTGTGAAGACCATACAAATTTAAAGACAATAGATTTTATGTTAAGACAATTTTGCTTTAATTAAGAAAGTCAATACTCTGAAGAAAATGCTTTAGATTCTTGAAGCACCTTGGGAAGTTTCTTTCCCTACTCTACAATTAAGAGGCCAAATCAGGTAGATTTAAGAATTTAGGCCCAGAGCTCCTGCACTTACTGTGTGACATCCTGCAACCTACTCTGTGTGCCTCAGTTACCTGATTCATAAAATAAGGATACTAAGAATGGCAAGTTCATATCGGTTTTATGAGGACAAAAGAAGTGAATGGGAATTTGATATGTATCACCTAAGGAGAACAAACCATGTTTGAAAAAGTTGTGGCAAAAAATAAGCATTCAATAAATAACCAATAAAATGATAAATCTGATAAGCTGCAAATTAAAATATATATCATATTTAATATTTAGTCAACATGACAAACTTCCTTGGCATGCGGTAAAATATTTCAAAATAAAAATAACATGCATAAAGACATAACAACTCTGGCAGCCCAGCACATAATACAGTGAAGATCAATGAAGTGACAACAAATAATAATTGAGTAATTGGGAGTTTAGAGGCAAGAGTAGTAATTAAGACTCCTTAGAAAAGGTGTGGTTAAAATAAGCCCTACAAACAGAAATGGGATTCAATTTGCTCAAAAGAAAGTAGGAGTAAAAGATGTCTAAAATTTCTAGCTGAAGCAAATCCAATTTTGTATAGGATTTATTTTTCTGACTTCTCTTTTTTATCCTCTGTGGGATTCCATTTGTGACATTATTTTTTGCTATCAAAGAAGTAGCTCCTTGTGTTTTCTTTCTTTATAAAAAGTTATAAAAAATTTCAAACATATACACAAATGGAAAAATAATATCATGAACTCCCATCTTCCTTAACTCAGCTTCAAACTGGTTATCAACATTCTGTCATTTTTACTCCATGAAATGTATTGATTAGCATATAACTTCAAACACTGGACTCTCTGTTATGACCAACTTTCAATGTGTAGTTGAGAGGCATCCATAAAAATATGACTTTTTTTCATTACTGTGTTGCATGCCCCCAAGGGACTTCTGGACTTTGCTCACTGCTTCCTGAAATGAGGAAGGATTAAAGGAGTCTGTTCAAAAGACATAGTCTCCCATAAACTGGAAAAATATTTTCAAGCAAACATTTTAAAAATTGAAGTAGAATATGTACATACATACACACACACACTGAAAAATGCACAAGTCAAAAAGATACAGCTTCATTACTGAGGACTCCAAGACAATGTGCTATAAAAGTATCACCCACTTCAAGAAACAGTCCAAAACTGAGACCTTCTCTTGTGCTATGCTAGGTGTTACTCTTTGCCAAGTATAAAGTATCTTGGCCTCTCAACATAGACCAGCTTTGTCTGTTTTTGAGATCTTCATACATACATACACTACACATTCTTTTGGCCCTGAACAACAACTTCAGTTGGCTTAAAACTATGACCCTACTGGGTTGGGGGCACTGAGTATAGCAGTGCATGCCTGGGATCTTCTGAGGGAGGTCACCATTATCTTCATTACCTCCACCATAGTTTGGGCCCAGGTAAATAGCAGGGAGGGAACACAGCTCCACCCATCAACAGAAAATTGGATTAACAATTTACTGAACACGGCCCCATCAATCAGAACAAGACCCAGTTCCCCCCTCAGTCAGTCTCTCCCATCAGGAAGCTTCCATAAGCCTCTTATCCTTCTCCATCAGAGGGCAGACAGAATGAAAACCACAATCACAGAAAACTAACCAATCTAATCACATGGAACACAGACTTGTCTATCTCAGTGAAGCTATGAGCCATGATGGGTGGGGCCACCCAAGACAGACGGGTCACGGTGGAGAGTTCTGATAGAATGTGGTCCACTGGAGAAGGGAATGGCAAACCACTTCAGTATTCTTGCCTTGAGAACCCCATGAACAGCATGAAAAGGCAAAATGATAGGATACTGAAAGAGGAACTCCCCAGGTCAGTAGGTGCCCAATATGCTACTGGAGATCAGTGGGAAACTAACTCCAGAAAGAAGGAAGAGACAAAGCCAAAGCAAAAACAACACCCAGTTGTGGATGTGACTGGTGATGGAAGCAAGGTCCAAAGCTGTAAACAGCAATATCGCAAGGAACTTGGAATGCTAGGTCTATGAATCAAGGCAATTTGGAAGCGGTCAAACAGGAGATGGCAAGAGTGAACATTGACATTTTAGGAATCAGCAAATTAAAATGGACTGGAATGGGTGAATTTCACTCAGATGACCATTATATCCACTACTGTGGGCAAGAATCCCTTAAAAGAAATGGAGTAGCCATCACAGTAAACAAAAGAGTCCAAAATGCAGTTCTTGGATGCAGTCTCAACAATGACAGAAATCTGATATCTGTACATTTCCAAGACAAACCATTCAATATCATGGTAATCCAAGTCTATGCCCCGACCAGTAATGCTGAAGAAGTTGAAGTTAAATGGTTCTATGAAGACCTACAAGACCTTCTAGAAATAACATCCAAAAAAGATGTCCTTTTCATTATAGGGGACTGTAATGCAAAAGTAGGAAGTCAAGAAATACCTGGAGTAACAGCCAAATTTGGCCTTGGAATACGGAATGAAGCAGGGCAAAGACTAATAGTTTTCCCAAGAGAATGTACTGGTCATAGCAAACACCCTCTTCCAAAAATATGAGAGAAGACTCTCTACATGGACATAACCAGATGGTAAACACTGAAAACAGACTGATTCTATTCTTTGCAGCCAAAGGTGGAGAAGGTCTATACAGTCAGCAAAAACAAGACTGGGAGCTGAATGTGGCTCAGATCATGAACTCCTTACTGCCAAATTCAGACTTAAACTGAAGAGAGTAGGAAAACCAATAGCCCAGTCAAGTATGACATAAATCAAATCCCTAACGACTATACAGTGAAACTGAGACAGATTTAAGGGACTAGGTCTGATAGACAGAGCGCCTGATGAACTATGGACGGAGGTTTGTAACACAGAAAGACAGGGAGCAAGACCATCCTGAAGAAAAAGAGGTGCAAAAAAGGAAAATGGCTGTCTGAGGAGACCTTACAAATAGCTGTGAAAGAAGAGAAGTGAAAAGCAAAGGAGAAAAGGAAAGATATACCCATTTGAATGCAGAGTTCCAAAAAATAGCAAGGAGAGATAAGAAAGCCTTCCTCAGTGATCAGTGCAAAGAAATAGAAGAAAACAATACAATGGGAAAGACTAGAGATCTCTTCAAGAAAATTAGAGATACAAAGGGAACATTTCATGCAAAGATGGGTTCAATAAGACCTAACAAAAGCAGAATATATTAGGAGGCGGCAAGAATACACAGAAGTGCACAAAAAAGATCATGATCTTCACGATGGTGTGACCACTCACCTAGAGCAAGACATCCTGGAATGAGAAGTCAGGTGGGCCTTAGGAAGCGTCACTACGAACAAAGCTAGAGGAGGTGATGGAATTCCAGTTGAGCTATTTCAAATCCTGAAAGATGATGCTGTGAAAGTGCTACACTCAACATGCCAGGAAATATGGAAAACTCAGCAGTGGCCACAGGACTGGAAAAGGACAGTTTTCATTCCAGTCCCTAAGAAACACAATGCCAAAGAATGCTGAGACCACCACACAATTGCACTCATCTCACATGCTAGTAAAGTAATGCTCAAAATTCTCCAAGCCAGGCTTCAGCAATACATGAACCGTGAACTTCCAGATATTCAAGCTGGTTTTAGAAAAGGCAGAGGAACCAGAGATCAAATTGCCAACATCTGCTGGATCATCAAAAAAGCAAGAGAGTTCCAGGTAAACATCGATTTCTGCTTTAGTGACTATGCCAAAGCTTTGACTGTGGGGATACCAAAAATTGTGGAAAATCCTGTAAGAGTTGGGAATGCCAGACCACCTGACCTGCCTCTTGAGAAATCTGTATGCAGATCAGGAAGCAAGAGTTAGAACTGGACATGGAACAACAGACTGGTTCCAAATAGGAAAGGAGTATGTCAAGGCTCTATATTGTCACCCTGCTTATTTAACTTATATGCAGAGTACATCATGAGAAATGCAGGGCCGGAAGAAGCACAAGCTGGAATCAAGATTGCTGGAAGAAATATCAATAATCTCATATATGCAGATGACACCACCCTTATGGCAGAAAGTGAAGAAGAACTAAAGAGCCTCTTCATGAAAGTGAAAAGAGGAGAGTGAAAAAGTTGGCTTAAAGCTCAACATTCAGAAAACTAAGATCATGGCATCCGATCCCATCACTTTATGGCAAATCGATGGGGAAACAGTGGAAACAGTGGCTGATTTTATTTTCTTGGGCTCCAGTATCACTGCAGATGGTGACTGCAGCCATGCAATTAAAAGACGCTTACTACTTGGAAGGAAAGTTATGACCAACCTGCTGCTAAGTCACTTCAGTCGTGTCCGACTCTGTGTTATCCCATAGATGGCAGCCCACCAGGCTCCCCCATCCCTGGGATTCTCCAAGCAAGAATACTGGAGTGGGTTGCCATTTCCTTCTCCAATGCATGAAAGTGGAAAGTGAAAGGGAAGTCGCTCAGTCGTGTCTGACTCTTTGCGACTCCATGGGCTGCAGCCCACCAGGCTCCTCCATCCATGGGATTTTACAGGTGAGAGTACTGGAGTGGGGTGCCATCACCTTCTTCAACCAACCTAGACAGCATATTAAAAAGCAGAGATGTTACTTTGCCAACAAAGGTTCATCTAGTCAAGGCTATGGTTTTTCCAGTAGTCATGTATAGATGTGAGAGTTGGACTATAAAGAAAGCTGAGCATGGAAGAATTGATGTTTTTGAACTGTGGTGTTGGAGAACCACTCTTGAGAGTCCCTTGGACTGCAAGCAGATCCAACCAGTCCATCCTGAAGGCAATCAGTCCTGAATATTCATTGGATGGATTGATGTTGATGCTGAAACTCCAATACTTTGGCCACCTGATGCGAAGAGCTGACTCATTTGAAAAGACTCTGATGCTGGGAAAGGTTGAAGGTGGGAGGAGAAGGGATGACAGAGGATGAGATGGTTGGATGGTTCACTGAGTCAATGGACATGAGTTTGAGTAAACTCTGGGAGTTGGTGATGGACAGGGAGGCTCGTGTGTTGCAGTCCATGGGGTCGCAAAGAGTCAGACACAACTAAGCGACTGAACTGAAATGATGACACTACTAAGAGTTCTTTTAGCCTTTTACCTTCAATGGAAAAAGAGCTTGTGTTTCTGTGTTTACTTTTCCTAAGAAATCTTCATTCTATAAATTCCTGGAATCCTTGGTTCCATAAATTCTATTAGATTTCTTAGAAATCTTAATTCTAATTTTCATCTCCTTGGCCTCTTGAAACTTTTGAAAGCCCACATCACCACATTCTGCTCCACCCCTAAGCCCATGGGACTTAAGAATCAGAAAGTATCTTGACCTGAAAAGTGGGGGGAAAAAACTCCAAGTTCACTTGAATGCATTTTCCATCTTCATAGGCTCTTAGTACCCCTGTCCCTGGATATCTTGGTTGCTCTGCAATGCCTTCAGACACTTGGCTATTTTTTTATTACATTATTTTGCTACTGCAGCTGTTCTTAGAGGGGAGGTTAGTTTAATAGAAACTATTATGTCATGGCTGGGAGCTGACTCTAGTAATAGAACTCACAATCTGGATTTATGTCTTAAATTTAAGCAGAATCATGTGAGTGTGAAAATATTTCAAGGGAGGAGCAGAAAAATCCATAATTTTTCATCAGTTTTAAAAACATATGACATAAAAAAATTAAGAATCACTGCTGTAATTTCTAGGAGCCCAAGAGAGTATAAAAAAATGTTGGCAGATTGGCAGGAGGTAAGGAAAAGAAATTACTGCTGTGGATACTTCAAGTGGCTCATTAAGGTCTCACAAATTGAATATATATGATCAATACTACAGATTTTCAGGGTATGCTATCCCAACATTTGCACTCTGACATCAGGATTATTTTGAGCTAAAGGCCACTGGAAAGAAGCAAATACACAAACTTTCTGTCCTCCTTCCTACCAGGAAGAACAGGATGATTCTTCATCATCTGAGGCAACTCTAGATTTTTATCAGCTCAGAGACAGCGATGAGCGGAATCTACACAGCCAGCATCACCAAAACAACCCTTATCTTCCACCTGCTTCCTATATATTTATCTTTCCGCAGTTTGTCACCCTCCAAGAACCTAAACCCCTTTTCCTTTGTCTTGTCACTCCTCTAAAAATATTGTTCTTTGTCCATATACTATATAAACCCGAAGTTCTAACCACCTTTTGAGATTCTCAACATTAAAAGTTTTCCTGGGTGTATGTGTAATACGCATGTTAATAAACTGTGCTTGCTTATCTCTTGTTAAATTGTGTTCCATCAGCTTATTTTGAAGGCCCAGTCAGGGGACCTGAGGAAATAGAGGAATTTTTTTTCTCCCCTACTGTTTTGTTGACCCAGATAGGATGCTTGAGACATCCCACCTACCCCAGAGGTTACAACTAAATCTTAGAACTGACCAAACCAGCAAGAGGTAAGAATTCTTACCAAAATCAGCCTCTAAGATTTCAGTCTGTAGAGTTTACCTGAAAACAATAATAAAAATATCTGTTTTCCAAATTGAGATGAGCAGCAGAAAACATTTCTGTGAACTACTTTGGTTGTATGTGGCTTTGGCCATTTGTTATTGATCCATTCTTGGGTAGCCACAATTTCCCTCTATCACTGTCTTTTGTCATAAGGGGGAGAATCATAGGCATAGGGTAAAATCTGAAAAGCTTGTTGTTTGAATCAGCCTCACAAACTGGCAAGTTCATAGTTCTCACCATAGGGGAGTCATTTTGGACAAAATTTTGTTGTGAGTCACCAATTACAAAAAGAAAAAAAAAAAAAAACCATGAGATCTTCCTTCTCTCTTGCTTTTTGTCTTGAGAGCTGGGCTAGTATCTAGGGCAAGTGCACTCTCCCTGACTTTTATGCTTGCTGGGCAGCATAGGTTGTTGGGCATGCATCTGTAGGTGGCCATCTGTCAAGCTTGGGACCTAAGACATACCCCTACCATTAATGCCAGCTCTCAGAGGAATTTGTCTAAATAAGGGGGTCTCAATTCACAAGGGATATTTGCTGTCTTTTCCCTGCATTGCCTTGTCAGTGCTAGGAAAATCTCATCTCTGTATATTCTACTAGCTACCATAGATTAATGGGTTGTGAGTGAAGTGTCCCATTTTTCTGGAAGCTCAGAGATTTCTAATTGCCTGTGGCAATGAAGTTTTTGCTTTTCTTTATCAATACTATCTTTGGGTGGGAGTGATGTTTTTGGATTATTGGATTATTGTATTTGGATTATTTGTATTCATTCTAGAGACAGCTCTATCCTCCATGGTGTTGACTTAAACAGTCACAATCAAGAAATTGAGTTACCTTTCATTTGGTGGGAATGTTAAAGACTTCAAGCCTGGGAGACAGCTTCTCAGGCGACCCTGAGAAAAAGGATTCAAGGAGTCAGGTTATAAAGAAGTTTGTAACAAAGGGGTGAAACAAACCTTGTGTGCACCAGGACCCAGAGACCCCACAGAGACTGGCCAGAAGTATGTTTGAGTGTTTCTTGCGAAGGTATGTGTCAGCAGTGGCCTGGCGCAGGAGCAGGGGCTCTGGGTGCAGTAGACCTGGGTATGCCATAAGCCCTCTTGGAGAAGGTCACCATTAACCCCACCATAGAGCCATAAGAACTTACAGAGGACTGGGGAAACAGACTCTTGGAAGGCACAAATAGAACCTTGTATGCACCAGAACCCAGGAAAAAGGAGCAGTGACCCTATAAGAGACTGACCAGACTTGCACAGGAGTGTCCAGGAGTCTCCCACAGGGGCGTGGGTCAATGGTGGCCTGCTGCAAGGTCAGGGGCACTGGAGACAGCAGTGCTTGATCTTCATTACCTCTACCACAGTTTGGCCTCAGGTTGAACAACAGGGAGGGAACACAGCCCAGCCCAGCAACAGAAAATTGGATTAAAGATTTACTGAGAATGGTTCCACCTATCAGGACAAGATCCAATTTGCCCCTCAGTCAGTCTCTCCCATCAGGAAGCTTCCATAAGCCTCTTATCCTTACCTATCAGACAGCAGACAGTCTGAAAACCACAATCACAGAAAACTAACCAAGCTTTTCACAAGGACCACAGCCTTGTCCAACTCAGTGAAACTGAGAGCTATGCCATATAGGGCCAACCAAGATGGATGGGTCGTGGTGGAGAGTTCTGACAAAGCATGGTCCACTAGAGAAGGGAATGGCAAACCACTACAGTATTCTTGCCTTGAGAAACTCATAAACAGCATGAAAAGGCAAAAAGATAGGACACTGAAAGATGAACTCCCCAGGTCAGTAGGTGCCCAATATGCTATGGGAATTCAGGGGAGAAATAATACCAAAAAGAATGAAGAGATGGAGCCAAAGCAAAAACAATACCCAGTTGTGGATGTGACTGGTGATGGAAGGAATGTCTGATGCTGTAAAGAGCAATATTATATAGGAAACTGGAATGCTAGGTTCATGAATCAACACAAATTGGAAGTGGTCAAACAGGAGATGGCAAGATTGAACATCGACATTTTAGGAATCAGTGAAATAAAATGGACTGGAATGCGTGAATTTAACTCAGATGACCATTATATCTACTACTGTGGCAAGAATCCTTTAGAAGAAATGGAGTAGCCATCATAGTCAACAAAAGAGTTCAAAATGCAGCACTCGGGTGCAATCTCAAGAACGACAGAAAGATCTCTGTTCGTTTCCAAGGCAAACCATTTAATATCATGGTAATCCAAGTCTATGCCCTGACCAGTAATGCTGAAGAAGCTGAAGTTGAACAGTTCGATGAACTAGAAATAACACGCAAAAAAGATGTCCTTTTCATTATAGGGGACTAGAATGCAAAAGTAGGAAGTCAAGAAACACCTGGAGTAAAGAAAGAGATGTTTATCTGGAACTCTCTTGCTTTTTCGATGATCCAGCAGACATTGGCAATTTGATCTCTGGTTCCTCTGCCTTTTCTAAAATCAGCTTGAACATCTGAAAGTTAACGGTTCACATATTGCTGGAGCCTGGCTTGGAGAATTTTGAGCATTACTTGACAAGCGTGTGAGATGACTGCAATTGTGCGGTGGTCTAAGCATTCTTTGGCATTGTGTTTCTTAGGGACTGGAATGAAAACTGTCCTTTTCCAGTCCTGTGGCCACTGCTGAGTTTTCCAAATTTACTGGCATATTGAGTGTAGCACTTTCACAGCATCATCTTTTAGGATTTGAAATAGCTCAACTGGAATTCCATCACCTCCAATAGCTTTGTTCATAGTGATGCTTCCTAAGGCCCACCTGACTTCTCATTCCAGGATGTCAGGCTCTAGGTGAGTGGTCGTGAAGATCTTTTTTGTGCACTTCTTTTGTGTATTCTTGCCATCTCTTCTTAATATCTTCTGCTTTTGATAGGTCCATACCATTTCTGTCCTTTATTGAGCCCATTTTTGCATGAAATGTTCCGTTGGTATCTCTAATTCTCTTGAAGAGTTCTCTAGTGTTTCCCATTGTATTGTTTTCCTCTATTTCTTTGCTCTGATCATTGAGGAAGGCTTTCTTATCCCTCCTTGCTGTTCTTTGGAACTCTGCATTCAGATGTTTATATCATTCCTTTTCTCCTTTGCTTTTCTCTTCTCTTTTTTTCACAGCTATTTGTAAGTTCTCCTCAGACAGCCATTTTCCTTTTTTGCATTTCTTTTTCTTCAGGATGGTCTTGCTCCCTGTCTCCTGTACAATGTCACGAACCTCCATCCACAGTTCATCAGGCACTCTGTCTATCAGATCTAGTCCCTTAAATCTATTTCGCACTTTCACTGTATTATCGTTAGGGATTTGATTTAGGTCACACCTGAATCCAGAGCCGCACAGCCCCTAGACCATTCAGGTATGACCTAAATCAAATCCCTTACTATTATACAGTGGAAGTGAGGTGGCAAGAATGCACGAACTCTACAGAAAGATCTTATGACCTAGATAACTGCGATAGTGTGATCACTCACATAGAGTCAGACATCCTGGAATGCGAAGTCAAGTGGACCTTAGGAAGCATCACTATGAATAAAGGTACGTGAGGTGGTGGAGTTCCAGTTAAGCTATTTCAAATCCTTAAAGATAATGCTAGACCTACACTCAATATGCCAGGAAATTTAGAAAACTCAGCAGTGGCCACAGGACTGGAAAAGGTCAGTTTTCATTCCAATTCCAAAGAAAGGCAATGACAAATAATGTTCAAACTACCGTACAATTGCACTCATCTCACACACTAGTAAAGTAATGCTCAAAATTCTCCAAGGTAGGCTTCAACAGTAATTGAACCCTGAACTTCCAGATGTTCAAGCTGGATTTAGAAAAAGGCAGATGAACCAGAGATCCAATTGCCAACATCTGTTGGATCATCAAAAAAGCAATAGAGTTCCAGAAAAACATCTTCTTCTGCTTTAGTGACTACACCAAAGCCTTTGACTGTGTGGATCACAACAAAGTGTGGGAAATTCTTAAACAAATGGGAATACCAGACTACCTGGCCTGCCTCCTGAGAAATCTGTATGCAGGTCAAGAAGCAAGAGTTAGAACTGGGCATGGAACAACAGATTGTTTACAAATTGGGAAAGGATTATGTCAAGCCTGTATACTGTCACCATGCTTATTTAACTTATATGCAGAGTACATCATGAGAAACGCTGGGCTGGATGAAGCACAAGCTGGAATCAAGATTGATGGGAGAAATATCAATAACCTCAGATACGCAGATGACACCACCCTTATGGCAGAAAGTGAAGAAGAATTAAAGAGTCTCTCGATGAAAGTGAAAAGAGGAGAGTGAAATTTGACTTTAAAGTCAGTATTCAGAAAGCTAGGATCATGGCATCAATCCCATCATCTCATGGCAAACAGATGGGGAAACAATAGAAACAGTGACAGACTTTATTTTGGGGGGCTCCAGAATCACTGCAGATGGTGACTGTAGTCATGAAATTAAAAGACACTTGCTCCTTGGAAGAAAAGCTATGACCAATCTAGACAGAGAAGTAAAAAGCAGAGACATTACTTTGCCAACAAAGGTCCGTCTGGTCAAAGCTATGGTTTTTCCAGCAGTCATGTATGGATGTGAGAGTTGGACTACAAGGAAACCTGAGCACTGAAGAATTGATGCTTTTGAACTGGTCCTGGAGAACACTCTTAAGAGTCCCTTGGACTGCAAGGGGATCAAAGCAGTCCATCCTAAAGGAAATCATTCCTGAATATTCATTGCAAGGATTGATTCGGAAGCAGAAACTGATACTCTTTTCACCTGATGCAAAGAACTGGCTCATTGGAAAACACTCTGATGCTGGGAAAGGCTAAAGGCAATAAGCTTAATGAGACAAGACTTAGTTATAAGCAAATTAGTCCTACTTTGATTATTTTTGATAGAAAGGGGGAAGACTGATGGAAATTCAATGAAAAATTATAACCAATCTTTATAGATGTTCATTATCTTTGAGGTAATTTTATCTCTTTGTAAACTAATTTTGCATTTTGTGAATTTTGTCAATAATTGAGCTTTCAATTTTTCTCTCATCCCCTTGAAATGAAGTTCCCGAGAACTAAAACCTGACTCTCCAGATTTCTCCAATTGCTACTGCATGTTCTCACTCTACTATCTAAGTACATTTCAAGCCCAACATCTAGAAATCTTGACTGACTGCATTCTGGATTCAAAAACTGGGTTAATAGTTTGTTCCAACCATTAAACTCTGTTTTTCTTTTGTTTCCACAGAAATGAATCTCATAAAATGCCTGAATGCTCACACGATATAGAAACCTAACTTAGGCAGGTTTCCTATTTTCAGTTGCATCACTGCCTTCAGCAATGAGACATAACTGCTTATCTGGATGGACCTATTTCCTGAAATAAGAAACTGGTTTGGTAAGATATGGAATGGTGTGCCCCATTTGTTCTTTTCTGCTTTTTCCAATTCATGTTTTCTCACCCTTTGCAGATCCTTTATCTCACAGCTTCTTAATCAAACCTCTGATTTTTAATATACAAAACTTAAAATTTTGAATGGAGAGTGAAATCCACTGACCTAAGGATTGTTTTGGGCTCAGGGTACGTGAAACAGATACACACAAACAAACCCTTCCCTCTTCTCCCTCTCTACCAGGACAGGAAAGGTGATTCTTAATCATAAGAGAAAACTCTAGATTCTTACCAACCGAGAGACAGCATTGATAGGCATGTTCATATCAGTTCAGTTCAGTTGCTCAGTTGTGTCCGACTCTGCCACCCCGTGGACTGCAGCACGCCAGGCCTCCACCAAACTCACTAAAACAACTCTTACCTTCCATTGGCTTCTCTCTGAATTTATCCTTCCACAGTTTGTTGCCCATAAGAACCTAAACCCCTTTTGTCTTGTCATTTCTCTGAAACTTATTTTTTTTATTTTGTTCAGATGCTATATTAATCTCAAGTCCTAACTACCCCTTTGAGTTATTCATCACTGAGTTCTTCTACATGTATGCATATAACACACATTAATAAGCTCAGCTTTTCTCATATTAAGCTGTTTTTATCAGCCTAATTTCTTGAGCATTAGCTGAAGAACCTAGCTGGATAGAAAGAGAAATTTTTATTTCCTTATGATACCAAGTACATTTTTCCAAGTATACTGATATTATCCCAGATGATGTTCAAACTATCTGAAGAAATGCAGAATAGTTTGAGGAGTTAATATATTAAAATGGACCTTAAAAGCAGAGTAAGGTAAAAGTTATAATATTTCTAAAATTATACTAGGTGCATTGTAATTTACCCTTTAAAAAACATTTCCTCAGTCTTCTATTAACAACACCCCAGAAAGGGGGGTACTTGATTGCTTTTAACAACAGAAAAATGACCTTGACAAGCAAGAGAGAGAGAGGAGAGAGGTGGGCAAAGGGAGCAGGCAGGAAGGGAGGAAGATAGAAGAGGAGAGAGAGAGAGAGAATTTCTTAAATTTCTTCTCAAGCATATCTAATCCTGAAAGTGATGGACAGATCATAGAATTTCCTCCTTAATGTAGAGAAGATTCTCCTTTTGCAACTATTACATGAAGCTTGCAGTCATATGGTAGAAAGAAAAAATGACATGGGAAAGCAAAGAAAAGCCTGCTTCTTGCCATGTAAGGGATAGTGGGGGCGGGGGTGGGAAGTAGGAAAAAACAATGATAAAGGCACTAGTGTCAGACTCCTGAGCCACTATCTTGCTCCTTTAGCCGATGATGCAGGCGTGTTACAGAAAATTAAGACAACACTAAGAGCAGTTATTTGGAGAAGGTGATGGCAATAGGAGAAGGCGATGACACCCCACTCCAGTACTCTTGCCTGGAAAATCCCATGGACGGAAGAGCCTGGTAGGCGAAGAGTCGGACACGACTGAGCGACTTTGCTTTCACTTTTCACTTTCATGCATTGGAGAAGGAAAGGGCAACCCACTCCAGCGTTCTTGCTTGGAGAATCCCAGGGACGGGGGAGCCTGGTGGGCTGCCGTCTATGGGGTCGCATAGAGTCGGACACGACTGAAGTGACTTAGCAGCAGCAGCAGCAAGAGCAGTTATTAGTCTTGACTCCCTGATGTAAAGAACATAGTGTGAGGGCTGCCTCAATCAAGTCATCAGGGTGAGATGGAATAGCCAAGAACAGAGTCTATTCTAGACTCCTGGCTCTTCGCACATGGCAGGGATGCTGACTGAGAGCCTCGAAGAACATGGTGAAACCACAACATGTATTTGAGAGCTGCCCAGGGATCATCCCCAGGCTTTGATACACACAGGAGAGATTAGAGAATGGACGTGCCATTCTCTAACTTCAGCACATGTCCCCGTAGAATGCCCAGAAAGGGCTTGGATGCGTCATTCGTTTGTAGACTCCGGCCAGCACAAGCCCGAGGATCAGCAGGGGCCTGGAGGACCCCGGCTTGCCAAGGTACTAGATCACCTCCCATAGCTCACATACCATCTGAGGAAGAATCAGGAAAAAAGAAAATAGTGAAACTACACAAGTTTTCAAAAAACAGTTAAATTTAGAGAAACTAATTATTGGCTCAGGCTATGTTTCAGTTAATGTTACTATATCTCTACTTGCTACTCCTTGGAGGCTAGTGAAAAGAGATACGAGCCATTTTATAGAATAAAGGCACTGTATTTTTCTGGCACATCTGAGTACACTGTGAGTACATTTATGACCCCACTGCAGTATTAACCACAAAGTCCGTTGCATAATACTTATTACTACTGCTAAAACAATAGCATATCCAGTCTGAAAACCCATGGTAGGCAATGACACTCATTTTTCAGGACCATTTGAAAGGTTTTTTTTGCTCTGGGGTGAGTTTGGAGAGAGTGAAATTCTCACGTTGGCTAAAAGAAGAGGATTTTAGCCAGGTTCCAAGATAATTACACTGGTCAACCAGCTCCAAGACATTAACAGCTGCTGTTTTAATCACCAATGAGATGGTTAGTTTCGACAATCTGGGAGGTGGACCAAAGGATGTGGCCTTGGTTCTCCTTTCACTTTTCATCAGTTCAGTGGAGAAAAGCTATCCTTCTGTCCTGATACTCTCGCTCTGCAGGCTGCTGATAATCTGTGGCAGAGAGGGACCCCTGCACTGTCACCAGGAACACACTTGTCCAGGAGGAAGCACACAGGATTTAACGGTTAACAAACATTAACGTAACGCAGACCTAAGAAATTATTCCTGTCAATCTGATTTGTAGGGCCCACTTGACTCCCAAAGGACAAATTCTTCAATAGAAGGGGTAGCTACCTTCTTGATGGAACAGGTAATTAAGAGGATATGACCTGTGCTTGACCCATGAGCTGGACCTGGGCAACTGGAGGCTCCCCAGCCCCTCCCCTGCCCTTGCAAGGTACACTTTGCCTAGTGTTCCCACAGGGGGAGCTGTTCCAAGGACACAGCCTTGAGAGTAAGGTGTGCTTGAGACCACCTGGTCTGAATGAATGCATCACTGAACCTAGTTAAGGTGTCTTTCAATCTTTTAAGATTCAGCTGGGCAAGTATGACAATTTACTCATCTTGCGACCACCCAGGAAAAACCTCACAATAAGTTTCTTTGCTTAATGAACCTGCCCCTACCCCTCTGAAGTGGCCTGCCTCTTTCTTCACTTTCTCTTTGCCCTCTGTGTACAGGGACCGGTTTGTAAACTAACACGCTTACGGAAATATTTGGAGTGTGGCTCCTCAAACAATTTGTAGCTCCCTTTATGGTTTTCCCAAAACCTCTGTGTTTCCGAAATTAATGTTCTGATTTAATAGATGTTACGTTGGTCCTGCAATATAGCTCGGTCATTACTTTGTTATTCATGACTTTCACTTGATATAATTGCATGAATGGCACAGGAGGCTTGGCAGGGCTGGGAGCAGAAAACACCCGGTTCACAAGAACTATGAGATTTAATGGTGTCCAAATGCATCTGCTTGAGAAATATTCTAAAGCAACAGAAAATCCAGCAGAGATATTTAGCCTCTTTCAGTGCATTCAAGGCAAATACATTTTCTGTGAGTTAAAAACCTCAGTGGAAGAATAAGAGAACGAGTATAAATTGCTGACTACATTAATAACAGAGCAGTCAGTTGGGCAAGCATGATTCTAATGATTATTGGCAATTCATTCAAACATTTCTAGGGCATAATGAAATGCCCTTAAATATCTTGTATATACCTATACTACAGCACGTAATATATTATATTGAAAGTATTTACTTATATAGTGGTTTCTATTGGTAAATGCAGGAAAGTTTTGGGCTGGACCTATTTTAAAATCCTATTACAGTGTTGGAATTCAATCAATATTATTAAAAGATAACAAATGATCCTTTTCTCTGTAGGAATGGAAAACCTTTAAGATGAATTAAATTGAAATACTATGGAATAAATTTAAATGTTTATTAGGATGAAATGTTTTGTAATAAACATAATATCTTTTCTATTGAGCCTAGAATGAGGTGAATGAGGAAGATGAGCATAATTTATAACAAGAGGTTTAAAAAGATCTTTCTGATGGTCTCCCCTCCCCCCTTTTTTAAATGTGAATATGTATCAGTGTCTCTACAGATCTCCCTCTTTAAACTTGAAGCCTCCTCTCATCACTGAAAGGCTGGAAGGCTCCTAGGTAAACCTCTTACTCTATCTTCATCTGGGACCATTAGTATATTCTTCAAACAAGATTACAGAGATTCGATGAACAAAATCCAATCTTTCCCTTCCCACCCAATAAGCTTTTAATGAGTTGAAATGAAACTAATATAATTGAAAAGCAATGACAATTGCAAAATCTTATTAATATAGTGATGTCTATTCAGGCCCAGTGAAGAGTAGTTTGCATTTCCATAGGTGGTTGGGTGGGGAGGGTGCTGGGGCTTCAGTCTCCTTGTAAAGGTAGGTAATTTCTCACTAGGGTTAAAATGACCTTTTCCTCAGAGTCCCAAGGCTGGGGAATGACATCAGGAAAGATACCAATAGAGTTGGGCCTTCCCTTCTAAGATTAAGAGAAGGAAATAAGAAGGGGGCAGTTAAACGCTCATTAGACAAGAAAAGCCAGAGAAAGGAGACAGTGTTGGATGGATGGACTACTTTTAACGCCTTAGTTTTATTTGAAAGAAACTGAAACAAAGCATGATTCTAAAGGCGTATTTGTTTCAATTTCATCATCTAAAAAGATTACCGGGATTTCTCTGGTGGTCCAGTGGCTAAGAATCCACCTTGCAATGCAGGGGACACAAGTTCAATCCCTGGTGGGGGAACTAAGATCCCACATGCCATGGAGTAACTCAGCTCACATGCCGTCACTATCGAGCCCACACACCACAACTAGAGAGTCCGCACACCACAGTGAGAGATTGTGCATGATGCAACCAAGTTCCCACGTGCCACAACTAAGACTGGAAGAAGCCAAATTAATAAATAAATATTTAAAAAATGAAAAGATTACACATTTTACTGTCGTCTTACTGGTGTTCAGCCGCCCAGTCATGTCTGACTCTTTGCGACCCCATGAACTACAGCCCTCCAGGTCTCCCTGTCCCTTACCATCTTCTGGAGTTTGTCAGAGTTCACATCCCCTGCTTTGGAGATGCCATCCACCCATCCCATCCTCTGATGCTCTCTTTTCCTTCTGCCCTCAATCTTTCCAGCTATCAGGCTCTTTTCCAATGAGTTAGCTATTTGCATCAGGTGACCAAAACACTGGAGCTTCAGCATCAGCATCAGTCCTTCCAATGATTATTCAGGGTTGACTTCCCTTAAGATTGACAGGTTTAGCAATCCTACTGCTGGGCATACACACTGAGGAAACCAGAAGGGAAAGAGACACGTGTACCCCAATGTTCATCACAGCACTGTTTATAATAGCCAGGACATGGAAGCAACCTAGATGTCCATCAGCAGATGAATGGATAAGAAAGCTGTGGTTACATATACACAATGGAGTATTACTCAGCCATTAAAAAGAATACATTTGAATCAGTTCTAATGAGGTGGATGAAACTGGAGCCTATTATACACAGTGAAGTAAGCCAGAAAGAAAAACACCAATACTGTATACTAACGCATATATATGGAATTTAGAAAGATGCTAACAATAATCCTGTGTACGAGACAGCAAAAGAGACACTGATGTATAGAACAGTCTTATGGACTATGTTGCATAGGGAGAGGGTGGGAAGATTTGGGAGAATGGCATTGAAACATGTATAATATCATGTATGAAATGAGTTGCCAGTCCAGGTTCAATGCACGATACTGGATGCTTGGGGCTAGTGCACTGGGACGACCCAGAGGGATGGTATGGGGAGGGAGGAGGGAGGAGGGTTCAGGATGGGGAACACATGTATACCTGTGGTGGATTCATTTTGATATTTGGCAAAACTAATACAATTTGTAAAGTTTAAAAATAAAAAAAAAAATAAAAAAAAAAAAGAAAGAAAACTGCTTTAACACTAGTTGCACCTAAAAGAAAAAAGATTGACAGGTTTGATCTTCCCATTGCCGTCCAAGGAACTCTCAGGAGTCTACTCCAGCACCATAGTTCAAAATCAGGTTGATTATATTCTTTGCAGCTGAAGATGGAGAAGCTCTATACAGTCAGCAAAAACAAGACCAGGAGCTGACTGTGGCTCAGATCATGACTCCTTACTGCCAAATTCAGACTTAAATTGAAGAAAGTAGGAAAAACCACTGAATGGTCATTCAGGTATGACCTAAATTAAATCCCTTACAATTATACAGTAGAAGTGAAAATATATTCAAGAGATTAGATCTGATAGACAGAGTGCCTGAAGAACTATGGATGGAGGTTCGTAACATAAATAGAAGGTGGTTATCAAAACCATCCCCAAGAAAAAGAAATGCAAAGAGGCAAAATGTTGTCTCAGAAGCGCTTACAAATAACTAAGAAAAGAAGAGATGTGAAAGGCAAATAAAAGGGAAGATATACCCATATGAATGCAGAGTTCCAAAGAAAACCAAGGAGAGATAAAGCCTTCCTCAGTGATCAGTGCAAAGAAATAGAGGAAAAGAAAAGAATGGGAAAAACTAGAGATCTCTTCAAGAAAAATTAGAGATACCAAGGGAATATTTCATGCAAAGATGAGCCTAATAAGGACAGAAACAGTATAGACCTAACAGAAGCAGAAGGTTTTAACAGGTGGCAGGAATACATAGAACTAATATAAAAAAGATCTTAATGACCCAGATAACCACAATGGTGTGATCACTCACCTAGAGCTAGATATCCTGGAGTGAGATGTCAAGTGGGCCTTAGGAAGCATCACTACAAACAGAGCTAGTTGAGGTGATGGAATTACAGCTGAGCTATTTCAAATCCTAAAAGATGATGCTGTGAAAGTGCTGCATGCAATATGCCAGGAAATTTAGAAAACTCAATAGTGGCCACAGGACTGGAAAAGGTCAGTTTTCATTTGAGTTCCAATCCCAAAGAGAGGCAATGCCAAAGAATGTTCAAATTACTGCACAGTTGCACACATTTCACATGCTAGCAAAGCTAGGCTTCAGCAGTACATTAACCGAAGACTTCCAGATGTTCAAGGTGGATTTAGAAAAGGCCGAAGAACCAGAAATCAAATTGCTAACATCCATTGGGACATAGAAAAAGGAAAAGAATTCCAGAAAAACATCTACTTTTGCTTCATTGACTATACTAAAGCCTTTGCCTGTGTGGATCACAAAAAAACTGTAGAAAATTCTTCAAGAGATGGGAATACCAGACCACCCTCACTGCCTCCTAAGAATTCTGTATGCAGGTCAGGAAGCAACAGTTAGAAGCAGACATGGAACAACGGACTGGTTCCAAATTGGGAAAGGAGTATGTCAAGGCTATTGTCACCTTGTTTATTTAACTTACATGCACAGTACACCATGTGAAATGTCGGGGTGAATGAAACACAAGCTGGAATCAAGATTGCAGAGAGAAATATCAATAACCTCAGATATGCAGATAACATCACCCTTATGAAAGAAAGTAGAGGAACTAAAGAGCCTCTTGATGAAAGTGAAAGAGGAGAGTGAAAAAGCTGTCTTAAAATTCAACATTCAAAAAATGAAGATCATGACATCCAGTCCCATCACTTCATGGCAATTAGATGTAGAAAGAATGGAAACAGTGACAGACTTTATTTTCTTGGGCTCCAAAATCACTGCTGATGGTGACCACAGCCATGAAATTAAAAGACACTTGCTCCTTGGAAGAAGAGCTATGACTAACCTAGATAGCATATTAAAAAGCAGAGACATTACTTTACCACCAAAGGTCCATATAGTCAAAGCTATGGTTTTTCCAGTGGTCATGTGTGGATGTGAGAGTTGGACCATAAAGAAAGCTGAGCACCGAAGGATTGACGCTTTTGAACTGTGGTGTCAGAGAAGATTCTTGAGAGTCCCTTGGACTTCAAGAAGATCAAACCAGTCCATCCTAAATGAACTCAATCCTGAATATTCATTGGGAGGACTGATGCTGAAGTTGAAGTTCCAATATTTAGCCACCTGATGTGAAGAGCTGACTCAATGGAAAAGACCCTGATCCTGGGAAAGACTGAAGACAAGGGGAGAAGGTGATGACAGAGCATGAGGTGGTTGGATGGCCTCCCTGACTCAATGGACGTGAGTGTGACAAGCTCTTGGAGACGGTGAAGAATGGGGAAGCCTGGCGTGCTGTGGTCTGTCAACACAACAACTGAACGACAGTTCATTGAACAACTGCTGAACAATATCAGCAGCAACTGAACAACAATAACAACAGTTTGAAGGCATCAATACTTTGGCACTCTGCCTTTTTTACGGTCCAGCTCTCATAACCACACGTGATCACTGGGAAGTCCATACCCTTGACTATATGGACCTTTGTCGGCAGATTGATACCTCTGCTTTTCAACACACTGTCTAGGTTTGTCATAGCTTTCCTCCTAAGAAGCAACTGTCTTCTGATTTCATGGCTGTAGTTACAACCTGCAGTGATTTTAGAGCCCAAGAAGAGAAAATCTATCACGCTTCCATCTTTTCCCCTTCTATTAGCCATGAAGTAATGAAGCCGGATACCATTATCTTAGTTTTTTTAATATTTAGTTTTATCTTTCTTAAGCCCATTTATGGCTTACCATAAGGCTTGACAGGCTGAGAAAGAATTTGCAATATAATACTGAGGAACTACATGAAAATATATTTCTTTTAGTCAACACCCTGTTTCCTCAAATTGTAAAGTTGACTCAAGAAGGTTTGAAAATTGTGAAGAACTGATCTAACTTGTTCCTTTTAACAATTTAAGTTCAGTTAAAACAATTCAGGTCCACTATTTTTCAATCATGTACTATCAGTCATTTATGTAAGGCTAGGAACTTGAAGGAAAAGAAACAATATATACAAAAAATTGCCTAGCCTTGCCCTTTACGAGTTAGTTTTCAACAACATATTATGTAAAGGCTATAGGAACTTGAAAGATAGAGATATTAAATTCTAATCTCTGACCTCTATGAGTGGAAGAGACAAAGAAAGCAATCATTACGATAAAACAGGATAAGCACTATGATAAAATAAGCCCAAGGTACTGTAGCACCAGGAAAAAAAGAATTTCCAATGCAAATAAATTCTTTCTTTTCTCAGCAGTGCATCAAATGTCCAGCTACAACAGTTTGTATGAAAACCTCCCTATTTTTGAAGACTTTAACCCAGAGGTTATCAATTCTTACTGAGCAACAGCATCACTTGAGAATATTTTGAAAACATACCTATATATCTAGACTGTTCCAGCTAGAGAGATTTCTAGAGATTTAATTGCTTTTTAGGGTTAGAGACAGAACACCAATATTTAAAAGATAAAAACAAAATACAAGTCCCCAACTGATTCTGCTGCATGGTTAAGGCTGAGAACCACTTCTGTCCAGATTTCTCTGGTTATTATGCAAAATTTTAGAATAGTTCAGGGCAATGGTTGCTTTCTACAAAATTTCATTTTAAGACAAGAAAAGATTGAAAATAGGGTTCTGAAACCAAAATTGGGGTCACAGGGTTAAACAAATTCAGCATAGGCCATGTAACATTAGCAGAGGAAGGCAAAGTCGAGCTGCAAATTAAATTCATTCTCTGAAGACTTATTAGTAGGCAAAGAAAGTCAATGAGCAATGTAGAAAATGATTTAAGCCCGCTGCTGCCATTTTATCTAGGGGCAAGCTCTGTCAAAGACTATTTAGTGCTTCGCCCTATTACCACAAACTTATCACCATCTGTTCCTTTTGTACATCCCTCTCTTTTGGCTGAAAGGAAATGCTTCCCACTATATTATTAGGTTTCTTATTATACACATTCCATCCTGTGGCTTGAATATCATAGTTGTACAAGAAAAAAGCAGCATTTTTGCCCTCCAGATGTCCCCATAACTCTCAGTACTTGATTTTCAACTTCTGGGAATTCCTTGAAACATATTCAAATGAGAAAAAAGATTATGTTAAAGATTATGAGTATACCTACATGCTGACCTAGGCTATTTTGTTTCTTCACCTCCATCAGGATACCTGTTGTGATTTTAAGAGTAGTCTTATTAGAACATCTGATTTCAGTTGCTTTGTTTGCTGGAGAAAATATGTTTATTACCAAAGCTGAAGATATCTGTGCTTCATTTTCAAATATGAGCTTTTTTCTCCCTTGAAAAATGGCAAGGAAAATTTTGCTTGAATATACTGATACAAACAGGAAAAATCTTGACTTAATGCTTATTTAGACATCATTCTGGTGGCATTTTAAAATTCAATTTCTCATCAGAGAAATAATGGTAATGGAGAGAATGCAGATTCAGAGGACTCACATAAATATTACAACCTATTGCCACCATAGCATTTTAATTTGTCCTTGGATAAACTTAGAATTTTTCATTAACTAAGTTTTCACATCTGTAGTTGTATCAAATCTTCCTCTTATTTCATTGAGATAATTTGATTATGTTCTCTTTGCCAGGGAGGTAGGCCAAGTAATATCTGAATGGCCCCTTCCATAACTCAATGTTGTGCTTTATAAGCATACAGGACTGATTACTCACATGCTAATATAATGCTCAAAACTCATAAAAAGAGAAACAACTGATTCACTAGTATTTCTATTGCTTGAAATCTATAGCAGATAACATGACAAAATGGGCAGAAAGAGGAATATGTTTCAAACCAAAGAATAAGACAAATCTGGGAAAAATTTGTCGGGTTTGCTTAAAATTAAGATAAGCAACCTACCTAAAAAAGAGTTCAAAAGTTGTCCACTCAACAGGAAACAAATGGATAAACACAGTGAGAACTCTGAGATGGTCTTACTCATTTGAGATGTACCGAAGTACCACACAGAATTTATACTGAACTGAAAAATACACTTGCAGGATTCAACAGCAGAGTGGATGAAGTAGAAGAATGAATTAGTGAAGTGGAAGAAAAAGCAATGGAAATCACCTGGATAGAGCAAAACAGGTTTTTTTTTTAAAGTGATGATATCTTAAAGGAACTGTGGGACAACATGAAATGAAATAATTATTGCCTTATACTGGTCCCAGAAGGAAAAGAGAGAGAAGAGGCCAGAAAAATTATTTGAAGAAATAATGGTAGAAAACTTCCTTAATATGGGGAACGAAACAGATATCCAGATCCAGGAAGCACAGAAAACCCCAAACAAAATGAACTCCATGAGAACCAGATCAAAACACATTAAAAATTAAATGGCAAAAGTTAAAGAAGATAGAATATTTTTTAAAATAGTACATCAGTATTTATTTATTTTTATTATAGTTTCTTTACAATACTGTGTTAGTTTCAGGTATACAATAAAGTGATTCAGTTATATAATATATAGAATACATTTGCATATATGTGTGTATGTGTGCATGCTCAGTCACGTCCAACTCTTTGTGACCCCATGGACTGTAGCCCACCAGGCTCCTCTGCCCATAGGATTTATCAGGCAGGAATACTGGAGTGGGTTACCATTTCCTTCTCCAGGGGATCTTCCTGACCCAGGGATTGAACCCACATCTCCTGTGTCCCCTGTGTCTCCCATCATTAAACCAGCCTTAAAAAAAATGTTAAAGCAACTTCTCTAAACTGAAAAGAAGAGGCACTAATTAATAAGAAAATATACAAAAGTAAAACTCTTACTGGAAAAGGCAAATATACATTAAAAGTAGTGGATCAATCACTTATAAGCCAAGTATGAAGCTTGAAATTCAAAAATAGTAAATGAAACTAAAATTATATAGAATAATTAGTTAAGAAAGCATAAAATAAAATATGTAAGAGCTGTTATCAAGAACACAAAATGTGGGTAGGGGAGTAAAAATGTAAATTTTACTACATATTAAAAGTTAAGTTGTGATCAACTTGAAAGAGAACGCCATATACATAGGATGGTTATGTGAACCTCATGGTAACCAAACACACACACAATCACACACACATACACACAAATTTATAGAAAATATATAGAAGAGAATGAAACAGAAATCTCAATATTACACTAAGGAAAGTCAGTAAACCACAAGAAAAGAGAGAAAGAGAAGGACTACAAAAACAGCTCCAAAAACAATGAACAAAATGGCAATAATTATATCCTTATTAATAATTACCTTAAATTTAAATGGAGTAAATTTACCAATCAAAAGATATACAGTGGCTGAATGTATGTTGCCTATATATTTAAGAGACAGAGGTCAGAAAAAGGACACACACAGACTAAATGGGAGAAGATGGGAAAATACATTCCATACCAATATAAATGAAAAGAAAGCTGGTACAGCTATGCTCATATTAGACAAAACAGACATTAAAACAAAGACTGTAATAAAGGACAAAAAAGGGTAGCATATAATGATAAAGCGGTCAATCCAGCAAGAAGCTTCATCATTTAAAAATGTATATGGAACCAACGTTTGAGCACCAAGATATATAAATCAAATATTAATGTACCTATTGGGAGAAATTAAAAGCAATACAATAATAGTAGGGGACTTCAAGCTCCCACTTAAAACAATACATAGATCATCCAGACAGAAAATCAATAAAGAAACATTGTCTTTACATGACACATTAAACTAGATGAACAAGAGACATATATATATAGAACATTCTACGTAAAGGAGCAGGTTACACATTCTTCTCAACTTCACATGGAACATTCTCCAGGATGGATCACAAGTTAGGCCCCAAAACATGTCTCAATAAATTCTAGTATCTTTTCCAATCACCATAGTGTAAAACTAGATATCAATTATAAAATGAAAACTGTAAAAACCATATAAACATGAAGATTAAACAACATGCTGCTGAACAACCAATAGGTCACCAAGGAAATCAAAGGCAGAGTCACAAAAAACCTACAGACGAATGAAAACCAAAAATACGACATTTCAAAATGTACAGAACGCAGTAAAAGCAATTCTAAGGGGAAAGTTCATAGTCATCAGGCCTACCTCAAGTAACAAGAAAAGTCTCATATAAGAAATCTAAATTTATGACTAAGAGAACTAGAAAAAGGAAAACAAAAGGAAATAATAAAGGTCAGAGTAGAAATAAGTAAAAGACTAAACAGAAAATGAAAAATGAAACCAAGAAGAAATTTCTAAAAACATGCAATCTGCCAAGACTGAATTCTGAAGAAATAGAAAACTCAAATAGCCTGATTACTAGTAAGGAGACTGAATCAGTGATCAAAAATCTTCCAACAAACAAAAGTCAAGGACCAAATGGCTTCACCGGTGAACTCTTGCACACATTCAAAGATGATTTGATATCTATTTCTCAAACTCTTCCAAAATAGAGAATAAAAATCATAAAACCATCTCAATATATGCAGAAAAAGCACTTAACAAAATTCACCAACCATTTTTGCTAAAATGTCTCAACAATGGTGTATAGAAGGAATGTGCCTCAATGAAAGCCGTATATGACAACCCATAGCTAACATCATTCTCAAGAGTGAAAAGCTTAAAGTTTTTTCTCTAAAATAGGAACACTACAAAGATGCTCACTCTTGGTTGTCTTAATTCGTTGACGTATTAGTGCATAGTATTCTCTTATGATCCTTTGCATTTCTGTGGTGTGAGTTGTAACTTCTCCTCTTTCATTTCTGGCATTTTTATGCACTAATAATGAACTCTCAGAAAGGCATTTTTAAAAAATTTTCATTTACAACTTCATCAAAAAGAATAAAATACCTAGGAGTAAATTTAATCCAGGAAGTGAAAGATCTGTACATTAAAAACTATATGATGCTAATGAAAGAAACCAGACACACAAAAAAGTGGCAAGATATTCTGTGCTTGTGGATTTGAAGAATTAATATTAAAATGTCCATATTTTCTAAAGCAATCTACAGATTCAACATAATCCCTATCAAATGCCAATGGCATATTTCACAAAAGCGGAATAAATAATTCTAAAATTTGTATAAAACCACAAAAGACTCCAAATAGCACCACCCCCAAAAAAAGTCTTAAGAAAGAACAAAGCTGGAGGTATCCTGCACTCTCATTTTAAACTATACTACAAGGATATAGTAAACAATACAGTATGCTATTAACACATACCCCAACATGGAATTAAGACTCAGAAATAAACACACTCATATATAACAATTAATCTATGAAAAAGAAGTGAACAATGGAAAAATAAGTGAACAATGGAAAAATAACAGTCTCTCAATAAATAGTACTGGGAAAATTTGGACAGAAACATTAAAAAAAAAAAAAAAAAAACTAGACCACTATCTTACATCACTTACAAAAACTAACCCAAAATGAATTAAAGACTTGAGTGTTAGACATGAAACAATAAAAAATTTCTAGATGAAGACATAGATGGTAACATTCATGACATCTGTGTTAGTTTTTATGGTTCTGACTCCAAAAGAAAGGGAAACAAAACCAAAAAATAACAGATGGGATTCCATCAAACTAAAAAGCTTCTGCACAGTAAATGAAACCATCATTAAAATGAAAAGGCAACTTACTGAATGGGAGAATATATTTGCCAACCCTATATCTGGTATGGAATTAATATCCAAAATATGTAAAGAACTTATACAACTCAACAACAACAAAACTAATCCAATTAAAAACCAGGCTGCTGCTGCTGCTAAGTCACTTCAGTCGTGTCCGACTCTGTGCGACCCCATAGATAGCAGCCCAGCAGGCTCCCCCGTCCCTGGGATTCTCCAGTGAAGAATACTGGAGTGGGTTGCCATTTCCTTCTCCAGTGCATGAAAGTGGAAAGTGAAAGTGAAGTCGCTCAGTCATGTCCGACTCTGTGCGACCCCATGGACTGCTGCCTACCAGGCTCCTCCATCCATGGGATATTCCAGGCAACAGTACTGGAGAAAAACCAGGCAGAAAACCCAAATAGACAATTTTTAATAGGACATACACACAGCCAAGAGGCACATGAAAAGATGTTCAACATCTCAAATTACTAGGGAAATGTGAATCAAAATGAATGAGACATCACATTATACATATTAGAATGGCTGGTCAGGTCCATGAATCAAGGAAAATTGGAAGTGGTCAAACAAGAGATGGCAAGAGTGAATGTCGACATTCTAGGAATCAGCGAACTGAAATGGACTGGAATGGGTGAATTTAACTCAGATGACCATTATATCTACTACTGTCAGCAGGAATCCCTCAGAAGAAATGGAGTGGCCATCATGGTCAACAAAAGAGTCCGACATGCAGTACTTGGATGCAATCTCAAAAAAGACAGAATGATCTCTGTTCGTTTCCAAGGCAAACCATTCAATATCATAGTAATCCAAGTCTATGCCCCAACCAGTAACACTGAAGAAGCTGAAGTTGAACGGTTCTATGAAGACCTAACAAGACCTTTTAGAACTAACATCCCCAAAAGATGTCCTTTTCATTATAGGGGACTGGAATGCAAAAGTAGGAAGTCAAGAAACACCTGGAGTAACAGGCAAATTTGGCCTTGGAATACGGAATGAAGCAGGGCAAAGACTAATAGAGTTTTGCCAAGAAAATGCACTGGTCATAACAAACACCCTCTTCCAACAACACAAGAGAAGACTCTATACATGGACATCACCAGATGGTCAACACTGAAATCAGATTGATTATATTCTTTGCAGCCAAAGATGGAGAAGCTCTATACAGTCAATAAAAACAAGACCAGGAGCTGACTGTGGCTCAGATCATGAACTCCTTATTGCCAAATTCAGACTTAAATTGAAGAAAGTAGGGAAAACCACTAGACCATTCAGGTATGACCTAAATCAAATCCCTTATGATTATACAGTGGAAGTGAGAAATAGATTTAAGGGCCTAAATCTGATAGATAGAGTGCCTGATGAACTATGGAATGAGGTTCAGGACATTGTACAGGAGACAGGGATCAAGACCATCCCCATGGGAAAGAAATGCAAAAAAGCAAAATGGCTGTCTGGGGATGCCGTACAAGTAGGTGTGAAAAGAAGAGAAGCGAAAAGCAAAGGAGAAAAGGAAAGATATAAACATCTGAATGCAGAGTTCCAAACAATAGCAAAAAAAGATAAGAAAGCCTTCTTCAGCGACCAATGCAAAGAAATAGAGGAAAACAACAGAATGGGAAAGACTAGGGATGTCTTCAAGAAAATCAGAGATACCAAGGGAACATTTCATACAAAGATGAGCTCGATAAAGGACAGAAATGGTATGTACCTAAAAGAAGTAGAAGATATTAAGAAGAGGTGGCAAGAATACACAAAAGAACCATACAAAAAAGATCTTCATGACCCAGATAATCACAATGGTGTGATCACTGACCTAGAGCTAGACATCCTGGAATGTGAAGTCAAGTGGGCCTTAGAAAGCATCACTACGAACAAAGCTGGTGGAGGTGATGGAATTCCAGTGGAGCTATTTCAAATCCTGAAGGATGATGCTGTCAAAGTGCTGCACTCAATATGCCAGCAAATTTGGAAAACTCAGCAGTGGCCACAGGACTGGAAAAGGTCAGTTTTCATTCCAATCCCAAAGAAAGGCAATGCCAAAGAATGCTCAAACTACTGCACAATTGCACTCATCTCACACGCTAGTAAAGTAATGCTCAAAATTCTCCAAGCCAGGCTTCAGCAATACGTGAACCGTGAACTTCCTGATGTTTAAGCTGGTTTTAGAAAAGGCAGAGGAACCAGAGATCAAATTGCCAACATCCGCTGGATCATGGAAAAAGCAAGAGAGTTCCAGAAAAACATCAATTTCTGCTTTATTGACTATGCCAAAGCCTTTGACTGTGTGGATCACCATAAACTGTGGAAAATTCTGAAAGAGATGGGAATACCAGACCATCTGATCTGCCTCTTGAGAAATTTGTATGCAGGTCAGGAAGCAACAGTTAGAACTGGACATGGAACAACAGACTGGTTCCAAATAGGAAAAGGAGTTCGTCAAGGCTGTATATTGTCACCCTGTTTATTTAACTTATATGCAGAGTACATCATGAGAAACGCTGGACTGGAAGAAACACAAACTGGAATCAAGATTGCCAGGAGAAATATCAATCACCTCAGATATGCAGATGACACCACCCTTATGACAGAAAGTGAAGAGGAACTCAAAAGCCTCCTGATGAAAATGAAAGTGGAGAGTGAAAAAGTTGGCTAAGAGCTCAACATTCAGAAAACGAAGATCATGGCATCCGGTCCCACCACTTAATGGGAAATAGATGGGAAAAGAGTGGAAACAGTGTCAGACTTTATTTTTCTGGGCTCCAAAATCACTACAGATGGTGACTGCAGCCATGAAATTAAAAGACGCTTACTCCTTGGAAGGAAAGTTATGACCAACCTAGATAGCATATTCAAAAGCAGAGACATTACCTGGCCAACAAAGGTCCATCTAGTCAAGGCTATGGTTTTTCCTGTGGTCATGTATGGCTGTGAGAGTTGGACTGTGAAGAAGGCTGAGCGCCGAAGAATTGATGCTTTTGAACTGTGGTGTTGGAGAAGACTCTTGAGAGTCCTTTGGACTACCAGGAGATCCAACCAGTCCATTCTGAAGGAGATTAGCCCTGGGATTTCTTTGGAAGGAATGATGCTAAAGCTGAAACTCCAGTACTTTGGCCACCTCATGCGAAGAGTTGACTCATTGGACAAGACTCTGATGCTGGGAGGGATTGGGGGCAGGAGGAGATGGGGACAACAGAGGATGAGATGGCTGGATGGCATCACTGACTCGATGGACATGAGTCTCCATGAACTCTGGGAGTTGGTGATGGACAGGGCGGCCTGGCATGCTGCGATTCATTGGGTCGTAAAGAGTCGGACACAACTGAGCGACTGATCTGATCTGATCTGATCTGATTATCAAAAGACCAATAACAAGAGTTGGAAAGGATATGGAAGAGAATGCTCACACTGCTGGTGGGACTGTAATTCATGCAAAATATGTAGGACCTATAGGAAATTCATTTTAATGACTGCAATCCCTGAAGCCATATTCCATATGAAGAAATACTGCTATGCTATGTACAAATCAGATAAATGATTGAGCTTTTAAAGAAGTACAGGTGAGTAAGGAAAAGGAACATATTTCTTAGGAAAGATACCATGAAGCACAGTTAAGTGAATAACATATATGGATTGATTACTGAAAGCAATGCCTTATTGCTCCACCATTCTCAAGCTTCAGAACATGGTTCTGGCACTTTATACTGATGTTGATGGTGAAAATAAAAACAAGGGTGCTTGTTTTAATTAATATATCACTATTAATTTAGTCTGAGCTTTCCATTTTGTAAATAAGTATCCTGAGACACAAAGAAGGACCTTTTTCAATGTAACTGACATTCTTTTGCTATTGTATAGTCACTAAGTTGTATCCTTCTCTTTGCGACCTCATGGATGGTAGACCACAGGCTCCTCTGTCCATGGGATTTCCCAGGCAAGAATACTGGAGTGGGTTGTCATTTCCTCCTCCAGGGAATTTCTTGACTCAGGGATCAAACCCTCATCTCCTGTGTCTCCTGCATTGGCAGATGGATTTTCTTTTTACCACTGCATCACCTGGGAAGGATAGGTATCATCATACAAATTCAGGAAGAGGATTTTCATTTAAGGTGTTTATTACAAGTACAAGATTATGTAGAGATAATTACAGAAGATTGCAGGGGTAACTGAAAGACAGAGATACACAAATATATATTTCATGTGTATCCTAGAAATTAAAAACATGAACTCCTGTTTTTGAAATATCTGGGAAGCCATGAAAGTTATAATAATGATAATAAAATTATTTATTACATTGGTTTACCCATCTTTGTTCTTTGTATGTGGCAGATATATATGAGTGAGATAATTGAGTAAGCCTAGAGATGAGCCCTGGGTGTTCTTTGGAAGGACTGATGCTAAAGCTGAAAGTCCAGTACTTTGGCCACCTCATGCGAAGAGTTGACTCATTGGAAAAGACTCTGATGCTGGGAGGGATTGGGGGCAGGAGGGGAAGGGGATGACAGAGGATGAGATGGCTGGATGGCATCATCAACTCGATGGATGTGAGTCTGAGTGAACTCCAGGAGTTGGTGATGGACAGGGAGGCCTGGCATGCTGCGATTCATGGGGTAGCAAAGAGTCAGACATGACTGAGCGACTAAACTGAACTGAACTGAACAGACTGTCTATTTAAAACTTCAATTAAGAGGTGATTTGGAGAAAGGCATTGTTAGTTTTGTGTTTCAGAAAGTCATTTCATAGTATCTGTCATGATATTCTCATATACAAGATAGAGATGTATGAGCAGAATAATAATCTGGTTAAGCAGATGTAAAGCTGGTTGAACCACTGTATGAAGAGTGTGAGATTAGTGGCTCAGTTTTACGTTGGCAAGAAGACCTCTGTTGGTGTGCCAAAGAGCTCTGTACTCGGCTATGTCTCACTGAACACTATTATGAATGACTTGTATGAAGACATAAAGGCAATACTGTCATATTTGCAGATCTCACATATCTAAAAACTGTAAAACAACCAAGATCTAAGTAAACTGACAGGCTGGCGTGATGGGCTGCCAATGACAGAAGTGCATCGGCTTCTGAGAGAGACCATATTCAAGCTTAAACCAAGAAAGCAGTCAGCTTTTAACAATCTAATCTGTGATGTAAAAAGAATAAAAGCAATGCTAACAATGCCAATTTTTATTTAAGCCCTTATTATGTACAGGTACACTTCTACATGTTTTCCTGTACGTTTAGTCCTTAAAAAAGGGCAGTGAGAGAGTTTCATTCCTACTTTACAGATGACAAAACCAAGGTCAAGGGAAGGAAAGTTACTTTCTGTAAGTCACAGAGCTTACAGAGTTCTACTCTAAGTAGATAAGAGGCAAGGATACAGCCTGGGGCATCTAATTCAAGAAGCACTATGTCACATATCCTATACTTCGCTTTCAAAAAAAAAAGAAAAAAGAAAACTTAGCACAGGTTGCTAAGGGTGACATTTTTAACAGCCCATAAGTGAAAATTTTCTTTGACAGAGAGTTCAACATGAGGGATCAGTATTGCCAGAATGGTTAATGGCATCTCCAGCAGCATATATCTAGAACAAGACAGATAACATTCTTGTTCTTCCATATGGTGTCATCCTGTTTCAAACTCACTCATGATCTAACTTTATGTGCCCTGAATTTCCTGCTTTTATACTGACACAGATAAAGAAACTTAACACATTAACAAACAATAATATAAAACAAAATATAGCATAATTTGAGCTCAAAATACATACTTTTAAAAATTGAGCAATATTTCAATAAATCACATTGATAATAAAGTGAAATCGAACCTGTAAATAGTCCATTTATTTATTTTTTCAATCACATTAACGTACAAATACCACATGGTCTATTGAGCCAAAGTCATTTGGGTGAACTGGAACAATTTTCATGTTTCTCAAACAGCCAGACTTTCCTTTGACAATTATTTCATTTGATTATACAGTTTCTAATTTTCCTTTTTAATTGAATGCTACCAGTTCACTGATACTAAGAAAAAAGGAGTTGGACCTACATTTAGTGGATTTCAATCCACTCTGAATAGCTCTTAATAATTTTAATAGATTTTAGTTTTGAATTTAAATTTATGGTTAGATTGCTTAATTCTCCACCATCTACTTTTTGAAGCTTTATTTAAATGCTAAATACCCTATATATTGTTAATACAGTATTACTACATAAATTAAAAGCTTATATTTTATGGCACCAATATAGAAATTTATATGTTTTCTCTAATATTCTGAGGACTGATGAAATTCAAGTTTTTATTCTATAAGTAAAATAATGTTTGGAAGCAAATTCATAAAGATTCTAGAAGCAAAATAAAATTCAAGTAATCCTTTCAACTAGGAAGTTGTACTACATTCCACTTTGCTTCTCTTATATATGTCCATTTTTTTCTCACTTATAAACAACAGAAATATATTTTTAACAATTCTGTGGACTGAAAAGTCCAAGATAAGGGAAATGACTCATTAGTGTAGGATATAATTACTTGAGATATATCCTTATTTTTATAAACTTGGAGGTCAAATAATTTATACAAATAGAAAATGAACTCTAACAGAGAGTTCAGACTACACACAGGATGCACAGAAGCTTCATTTCTTGATATGTACCTTGTCAGCTTGTGTTTACCTTCAATTTTTTTTTTCCCCTCACTGATCAACCAATAGTCATGCTCCACAAACTTCCAAATTATTGGAATTGGTTATTTTTGAATCCCATTCCCTTATACGATGAACTTCAGAAACTATACATTAAGTGGAAAATTAAGTACAATTGTCTATTTTTAAACATGAAGACAATGCTAATTACAATTCTCCAGATAAACATACATAATTATAGTAATTACAATTCAACAATAACTCACTGGTACTTACTATTATAAACTCATAAACTATTATTCAGTACCCTATAAAATTCAAATTTAATTGAAAGTGCTAGTTTAGCATAATTCCCACAAGCCATCATCTTTAATATTCTGGAATGAATGAGGTTTTGGTTGAGCTATTAATTGATACTGACAAGCAATAACCACTGGAATGAAACTGCAGTTATGAGTGGCAATTAATCACATTTGCTGTCATCTCTAGTGTCAAACAAAATTCAATAATATTCTAAATAGTTTTTTAAAAGTTTATATCTTTTATGTTTCAATTCACTAACTGGAAACCAAAAGCAGTTTTCTGAGATAATCAAATAACATCCAAAATATGTCAAACATGTAAAATATGAACACTGTATTTCTTACCTCTAAAAGCTTTTCTTTTTTTCCCCCCAAATTATTTTCAGGATAAATCTTTGTCTTTGCAGACTAGTAAAAGCACCTCATTTCACCTTCCACTTGCCTTAATTCAGTACATCATTTTGACTCATAGATCACCCTCAGACACAGCAAAATTGCACATGCAGAAGTTCCTGAGAGCAGGAACTTCAGTAAGCATCGTTAAAGACTTGAGATAATTTGACAGCGAATTTTTAGAAGCTTCAATTGATCAATGTCTCTTTGAATCGGGGCAAGGAGGCAGCAGGATTTAATTTCTTTTCCCCTCATTATTTCTAATTAACAGGACAACTAGTGATGTTCTTTGCTGTAACCTAAGGCACGCATACCCCAGCATCCTTCACCAATTGACCAAGTCTGTTCAAAAGCCGCTGGAAGTTTCCTTTTGCTACCAAGGTTATGACCTCAAGAGTGAAACGAATGAATGTATTTGCTGTAAACTGAGCTAGGCCATCTACCAGATGATCACACAAACGGCAGTGTTAACAACACAAGATCTAATCCCAGACAAATGAAAACTTGATGCAAGGTGGAAACTGTGACCTCACTAAGTGGATGTGTACCAAATATTCAAGCAAGCACAGAGCCACAACTTAAATATTCATAAATCCCAGTCCTTGGTTGGTTGGTGAGATATAACTATAATGTCCTGTTTCCTTTTATATGCTTAGAGTTTATGGCAAGTTTATTGTACTGGGACAGTTAATCCTCAACAACGAAGAAAGGAAGTAAAGCATCTATTTGCTCTAAACTCTGAATCTGAAACATGTTTTCTGGAAGGGTTTTTCATAAAGCTGAAAATGTCAACAACTTAAAAATGGATGTGCCCTATAATTAAAAATCTTGAATAGGTATAGCAAACTTACCTAATTAGAAATATTTCTAAATGCATAGCATTTGTATATTTTTCATAGAATATTATTAAAGTGAAGAGACTTACTGCAAGCAGACACTTAAAGAAGGAAGGAACATTATTCTAATTGCATATACTGATTAATAATGTTCATGGAATGACCTTCATTTTAATTATTCTCTTTTTACTTCTGTTTCAATAAATTGTATTTATGCTCATTATTGACTTACAATAACATAATGAGTGGTCAAGGCTAGATTTCATACTGTTTTCAAACTGCATCAATGTAATTTGACCTTTTCTGTTTTGTTATTTATGGTTCTGACACAGTAGGTTATGATATCTTTCTGTCTGTGTCTTTCAAAAGTTAAGTTTACTCTGATTTTGGATTCATCTCTTTCTCTTTGTCTCCTATTGTGCTGCCAGGGAAGCCCATTCATAACTGAAGTTTTATAAATCTCTGAGTTACTCTATTAGCAGGTCAATTATTTTCAGTTGTCTGGAGTTATAAGTTTTGCCTAACCCATGTTGGCCGGTATACTACAAAGAAAGCTTGCTTAAATTCAGAGTACTGCCACAGGAGTAGTACTGAAAGTCTTATGGTTGGTTACAACTGCTAGTTACTACTGACCTTCAGAGAATCCAGGTGAAAAAGCCTGTTCCATAGCTTGGAAGTTGGGGACTTGTTAGTCTCTCAGTCATGTCCAACGCTTTGCAACTCCGTGGATCCGCCAGGCGCCTCTGTCCATGGAATTCTCCAGGTGAGAACACTGGAGTGGGTTTTCTTTGGGGACTTAACTGAATCCTAATCCATGCACCAGATCAGACCCCATGAGCTCCTAGAGGAAACTTTACAGCACATCTCTGTGTGAGGTGCTCTGGGTAAGGTTCAATTGAGCTTTATCTTCTTTTCTAATTAGGTACCAATCCTGCCTTTGTTTTCCTATTGCCCTTCCATCAGAAATACAGAAGACTCACGGAATATTTCTTTACCATTCGCTAGTGGTAAAGACGGAGAAGGCAATGGCACCCCACTCCAGTACTCTTGCCTGGAAAATCTCATGGACGGAGGAGCCTGGAAGGCTGCAGTCCACGGAGTTGCTGAGGGTCGGACACAACTGAGTGACTTCACTTTCACTTTTCACTTTCATGCATTGGAGAAGGAAATGGCACCCCACTCCAGTGTTCTTGCCTGGAGAATCCCAGGGATGGGGAAGCCTGGTGGGCTGCCGTCTATGGGGTCGCACAGAGTCCGACACGACTGAAGCGACTTAGCAGCAGCAGCAGCAACAGCAGTGGTAAAGAACCCAGGTGGCGCTAGTGGTAAAGAACCGGTGTGCCCATGCAGGAGAAGTAAGAGATGCAGGTTTGATCCCTGAGTAGGGAAGATCCCCTGGAGGAGGGCATGGTAACCCATTCCAGAATTCTTGCATGGAGAATCTCATGGACAGAGGAGCCCGGTGGGCTATGGTTCACTGGGTCGCAAACAGTCAGACAAGACTGAAGTGACTTAGCACTCACACACATGCACAGAGTATAAATTTCTCTTTGCTGTCTCCAAGCCTATCAAACTCCAGGCTATCAGAAGTGATATTTAATAAAGAGACTTAAGGGAAGTCCTGTTCCTAGGTGGTCTAAGCTCCAGTCAAGTGTCAAGTTACATGTTTGGGAAGGTGCATGTCTAAATGATGTGAGATTCCTCCACGACAAAACCGTGGATATGGATTTATACATTAGTGTTCATGCAGAAACATTCACAGAGTGCAGATATAAGACATGATTACACAAAGAATTCTTCTGTGCTTTCTGCTTAAGTTCCTATTTGCTGTGTTAATGCCTCGCATAGAAATCTCCTTGCCTGCCATGGTGAATTTCTTTTACAGTGTCTTGGAGAAATATACCGCTTGAAGAGATAGAATACTTCCCTTCACCACAATGAGAATTATGTAACTGAACAGATTCCAAAATAGTTTTAAAAGAAAATTATTGTGGAGGATGTTATTATGTGTGAAAAGAGAAAGTCTCTACCTGTGAAATTAAATTTAACAATTGAACCAAGATTCAAAAATTGAACAGGTTTCTTTGTAACTGTAAGATTTTCTTAAGACTTTGACTTGCTAATGTGTACTGAGTGTCCAAGAAGGAGATTTAACAGCCACATTTCCCAAGCTCACTAGAAGACAGAATTCTTGTTTTCAAAACACTATTAAAATCTCTCTAAATAATTAAAGAAGCAAAGAAAAATCTAAAGAACATAGTTTTGAATGCTAGGATGTAGTTTTTTGCATTCCTTTTTTGACTTAACTGCTAAGAAGTACAAAGCTAAATAAACCACTCAGAGTATCCAAAGTATCTCTTTAGTTAATATAATTATATTGCATTAAAGAGCATCATACTCTTATTGTTATCTACTACAATATCTTGGAAGCAAATAAAGCACAAATGCATGAAACTTTAAAAACACAGGTGTATTGAAAACACTAAAAAACATGCATTATAAGAGAGTTTTTTTCCCAAAAATCAATTTACTCATCATTGTCACTATCATTTTACTTTATTTCAAATACAAAACTTCAAGAATGATCCCTTTGTGTTCAAATGATTCAGGCTGCTTAATACATCCTTGAGATGGCCTTGGATTTATCAAAATCAAATAAAAATTGCATGCATAATAAAAGGCAACTTCTATATTCAAATCAAGGGATTACATTCATTTGAACACTATTTGAAAAAATAATCAGGTCTTATTACCTACAGTCTTACAGATTAATTATATTTCTTATTTTTTAAGTTTTAAAATAAAGCTTCCTAATCGCCAAAGTCACTGTCCAAATATCAATTTTATATAACCACATTCTCTCCAGTATATATATACATATATATATATTCAGATCCCATTCAGGGAAGGGAAAATCAATTCACTTTAATTCAGTTTCTTCACAAGTGCTTTCTCAAACCTGTGTCCATATAAATCACCAAAGAGTTTGTTTAAAATGTAGATTTGCTGGGCCAGTTCCCAGAGATCCTGACTCAGGAAGACTGCCTGAGGTCCTGGAATCTCCATCTCTGAGAAGTACCCCCAGGTGATTCAGACAGTGGCGCCTGGTCTAGTACTTAAAAACTGCTGTTGAAGAGCATGTGGCCAATGGAGATCAATTTTAGTTGTATTTAAACTCAATTGCCCTCCCACTCCAAGAGGGCATAGCCACTGGCAGTGTTCGGGAAAGGACTTAATGGGTCACTTAGAAATTCAGCATAGAAATGCCCACCTTTCCTTATTTCATAAACCTCTCTAGCTCCTATTTCATCTACACTTGAGCTTGCTTTGTTCAGCCACTGCAAATGTGGCTTCTAGTCCCAGTAATGCTATTAAATTGTATGGCCAATTAGCAAATCTCATAACTTGTTATTCAAATAGTAGATGGCATTATATTATTTCAAAAGTCACAATCCCCTTTATAAATTAGTGAATTAGGGGTAAACCTCAATTTTTCTTTTTATTTTCTAGGTTATTTTATCTAAGCCACAGGTTTTCAAAATGAGCTTCAATTCAATTTTTTTGTGATAACCTAACACCTGTGTCTTTCACAGGAGACCACAAATTGCCTCTATTTTCTTTCAGAAATAAGAAGAAACAATAAACATTAAAACAAAAAAGTGACTGAATGCACTGAGGGTAGTTCACCCCTTTTCCCTGAATGGATAAAGTAACTGAAGGTAGGTGCAACTCTTAGTTTGCAAAAGATTTAGACTGAATAGTATACAGACTCTTGAGAGTCCCTTGGACTGCAAGGAGATCCAACCAGTCCATTCTGAAGGAGATCAGCCCTGGGATTTCTTTGGAGGGAATGATGCTGAAGCTGAAACTCCAGTACTTTGGCCACCTCATGTGAAGAGTTGACTCACTGGAAAAGACTCTGATGCTGGAAGGGATTGAGGGCAGGAGGAGAAGGGGACGACAGAGGATGAGATGGTTGGATGGCATCACTGACTTGATGGATGTGAGTCTGGGTGAACTCCGGGAGTTGGTGATGGACAGGGAGGCCTGGCGTGCTGTGATTCATGGGGTTGCAAAGAGTTGGACACGACTGAGTGACTAAACTGAACTGTGAAAATGATGCCAGGAAATAGCTTTGATACCTTCTTTCCAAGGCTGAAATTTCAATACACTCTCTTCTTGGCTTCTCGGCAAGCCTGTGAGGTCTGTTTACATAGAATATAAGAGTAGTCAGCGTTTGTTTGTTTGGGGTAAGTTAAAGAAACCAACACGTGCCTTTTGTCTCCTACACGAGCCACCAAGGAAAAATAAGAGGCATCTGTGAGTGGGGGATGGAGTATGGTCCCTGATCAGCTTCACTGTCAGAGTCACAGCAAGGGCTAAAACACAGGTTCTCAGCTCCTATATTCTGCCCTCTGAAAAGGAAGAAAAAAACCGGTTGCCCTGTGTTTGCCAAATATTTGTTTGTTCTTAAAATCCAAGATAAAGTGTTTCTCTGTTCTACTGGAACTTTTAGAGCTGAACAATTTAGATATTAAATAATAAAATAAACATAAAACTTCAACCAGGTAGAGTAAGTCTATTCTGTAGCCAAGAATTTTATTACTGTGCATTAAGATGATACAGTTTTAGTGGAGAAGGTAAAAAAATACCCATAACTTTTTATTAGGAAAGGTGAAGTCCTTGGCAATCAAGGCTACTTGGTTTGTATTTGTAATTAATAAAAATATACAGATAAAGTATTTAGATGAAAATGTCATCGATCACATAATCCATTTTTAACCTCACCTTAAAATTTACTTTGTGGTATATGAACAAAATTTTTAATTGTATGTGTTATGTAGATAACTAGCTTATATCATCAGTAATTCTGGCAGTAGGTACACATTATTATTCTACAATGTAAAAGCAATCTACAATGTGTAACCAAATGGCTTATTTTACAGGATAGACTCTAGAATTATAGTTCGGCTCTGGCCCGACCCCAGGGCACATTTCTTTATTTCTCCAGTCCTTTTCACCTCCCCAAGCATCAACTATAAAACAGGCATAAGATTACCCACAGGAATATCGTACTTAGTAAGAGATAAATCAGTTTTTCCACAAGAGAGTTATTATTCCTAAATGGCACCCTGAAGAGAGAAGCATACCTAGAATATTCACACTTTATTGAAGTTGCAGTGAAGGGAAATTTCACAACCAAGGGCACCACCGACTAGTGACGAGGAGAGACAAATAGTCTACTCACTACGTCTGTTTTGGTCATGCTTTGGTGAATATTCCCTCACTGTCTTAGCTCCAGACTTTAATAAAACAGATTCTTGAGTTTACATATTTTGGTCAAAGTAAAATCATTTTTTAAAAGAGTAGAATTTGAGAAAGACTCTGAAAACACCTCGTTAGTTTACTTTAATCTCCCTGTAGTGTCCTTCAATAATTATATTTTTAATACTTCAGCTTGATGCTTGACAGTAATTGTTTCCAAGAAATTGTACATTCCCACTACATGCATTATTGATAAATACAGATAAACAGAGTGTTTTCACATTACAAAATTTTCAGTGCTTTGTTCGATTCCAACAAGAGCGTTTGGTCTCTTCTATTCCACTGCAGTTGGCGTAATGGTAAAGAATTTGCCTGCCAATGCAGGAGACACAGGAGATGCAGGTTTGATCCCTGAGTCAGAAAGATCCAATGGAGAAGCAAATGGCAACCTGCTCCAGTGTTCTTGCCTAGGAAATCCCATGGACAGTGGAACCTGGTGGGTTATAGTCCATGGGATTGCAGAGTCAGAGATGACTGAACACACACACACACACACACACACATTCCATTTCCTTCTCTGTACTAAATTTTACACATGATGATTAAATCAGTGTTCTTTCCATCTAACCTCTGAGTGGATGAATATCCCACAATTATGATTTTAATATATTCTTGACAATGTTGCTGATTCCTTTCATATGGAAAGAGATTTCTATTCATTACTTGTCCCTCTGATTATAGATAAAAATGTGAAGCTTTAGGAGTTATAAATATGAAAACAGCAATTCACAAACAAGTGGCATTTGACATTGGGCTCTTCCACATTGTCCCTGGGATCCATGGAATAATCCTTGGAAATTCCATCTTGTTGAAATAATTCATATATGAGTGATGTCAATAGCTGCAGAATGGTGCAACATGTATTTAAAGAGCCTGGTATTTCATTATCCTCATGGAATCGTTGTGCATGGTGGTATCATCAAAATCCATTCAGACTCAGCTGATTATTCAATACACTTTCGAAGGATCTCTTTCTCCTTTCATCCTCAATGCACTCCCCAAGGAAACAGGATATATCAACACACCATATGGTAAGTGGAATCAATCACAGCATCATATTGTATTTTCTATCACATGCTATTTGACAATATGACATGCTCAAGTTCTTTGCTGACGAACACTGTAACTCTTAATATAGGTCTGTTAATATTGCTTCCTTCTCTTCCCCTCTCACAGTCATTGCTATTAGCCTATTTTTATGTCTGAATAAAATCCTGGGTTTCTTCCTGATGCAGCCTTTTTTTTTTTTTTATAACAGTGTATAAAAGTAAAATGTAAGCAAAAAGATGAAATAGCTCCAGATGTGGTAATTCAGTGACAAGCAGTTGAGCTATACACGGGTATGAAGTAAATGGCCATAAAATATTGAATTTTACTGTATCCTAGACACATGGTAGAACAGAAACAACAGGGGCCCTGCCATTCTTTCTCAGCTTATGACTGCTAGTGAGACCAAGGGGGAAGTGATTTCTGCACTCAGAGAGATAAGCACCCTCACTTCATGATACTGTGGTGAGATTTACGTAAGGTAACATGCGTAAGGTTCCCAGAGCTGGTGCCATGACAAAACATTACACAATATCTGAGACCTGTCTGTTCCCACGTTCTCCACCCCCCTAAAGCTCCCCTGAGATTTCCCAGACCTCAGATAGAAATTGTAACTTTAAACATTGAACCGTACACATACTAGAAGCTTTTTATGCATCATATTGGCATAGTTCAGTTAACTGAAATGTAAGTCTATCATACAAACTTGTATTTGTATATCACTCAACACATAATGGCATTTCTGCATTATTTATTTTATGATGGAAAACTCAGAAAGGAGGCCTATGGTTGTTACTGTGTGTTTCACTGCCTTTTATCTTATATGCTATTAATTAATAAAAGTTATGTGATGAATTGCATGATCATTTTTATGATGACCAAATGGTAAGATATAAAGGAATATTATGAAAGAATACAAGAAATTAGCTCAGTTGGCTAAAGTTACTAAGTACCTTGCAAGCAGCAAAAGATAATTTTACTGGTAGTATAGTTTTATACTTTGGTAAGGGAAAATAAAGAATAGGTTTAAAATAATTTTTAGGCAAAAGGCAAAAAGTCTTTTATTGAAGATTTGCTCTGAGTTTTAGGGATTAGCAATGAAAATCAAGTATGAAATCTAAATTTATAAAATAGTATACATCCTCATTTCACATACTTATTTTTCTTCACACCAGCCCTGTAATAAGAGGCAAAGGAAAAGAAGAAAACCACAAGGCTCGATAAAGGACAGAAATGGTATGGACCTAACAGAAGCAGAAGATATTAAGAAGAGATGGCAAGAATACACAGAACTATACAAAAAAGATCTTCATGACCCAGATAATCACGATGGTGTGATCACTCACCTAGAGCCAGACATCCTGGAAAGTGAAGTCAAGTGGGCCTGAGAAAGCATCACTACGAACAAAGCTAGTGGAGGTGATGGAATTCCAGTTGAGCTATTTCAAATCCTGAAAGATGATGCTGTCAAAGTGCTGCACTCAATATGCCAGCAAATTTGGAAAACTCAGCAGTGGCCACAGGACTGGAAAAGGTCAGTTTTCATTCCAATCCCAAAGAAAGGCAATGCCAAAGAATGCTCAAACTACTGCACAATTGCACTCATCTCACACGCTAGTAAAGTAATGCTCAAAATTCTCCAAGCCAGGCTTCAGCAATATGTGAACCGTGAACTTCCTGATGTTTAAGCTGGTTTTAGAAAAGGCAGAGGAACCAGAGATCAAATTGCCAACATCCGCTGGATCACGGAAAAAGCAAGAGAGTTCCAGAAAAACATCTATTTCTGCTTTATTGACTATGCCAAAGCCTTTGACTGTGTGGATCACAAACTGGGAAATTCTGAAAGAGATGGGAATACCAGACCACCTGATCTGCCTCTTGAGAAATTTGTATGCAGGTCAGGAAGCAACAGTTAGAACTGGACATGGAACAACAGACTGGTTCCAAATAGGAAAAGGAGTACGTCAAGGCTATATATTGTCACCCTGTTTATTTAACTTAAATGCAGAGTACATCATGAGAAACACTGGACTGGAAGAAACACAAGCTGGAATCAAGATTGCTGGGAGAAATCTCAATAACCTCAGATATGCAGATGACACCACCCTTATGGCAGAAAGTGAAGAGGAACTCAAAAGCCTCTTGATGAAGGTGAAAGTGGAGAGTGTAAAAGTTGGCTTAAAGCTCAACATTCAGAAAACGAAGATCATGGCATCTGGTCCCATCACTTCATGGGAAATAGATGGGGAAACAGTGGAAACAGTGTCAGACTTTATTTTTCTGGGCTCCAAAATCACTGCAGATGGTAACTACAGCCATGAAATTAAAAGACTCTTACTCCTTGGAAGGAAAGTTATGACCAACCTAGATAGCATATTCAAAAGCAGAGACATTACTTTGCCAACAAAGGCCTGTCTAGTCAAGGCTATGGTTTTTCCTGTGGTCATGTATGGATGTGAGAGTTGGACTGTGAAGAAGGCTGAGCGCCGAAGAATTGATGCTTTTGAACTGTGGTGTTGGAGAAGACTCTTGAGAGTCCCTCGGACTGCAAGGAGATCCAACCAGTCCATTCTGAAGGAGATCAGCCCTGGGATTTCTTTGGAGGGAATGATGTTAAAGCTGAAACTCCAGTACTTTGGCCACCTCATGCGAAGAGTTGACTCATTGGAAAAGACTCTGATGCTGGGAGGGATTGGGGGCAGGAGGAGAAGGGGATGACAGAGGATGAGATGGCTGGATGGCATCACTGACTCGATGGACGTGAGTCTGAGTGAACTCCGGGAGTTGGTGATGGACAGGGAGGCCTGGCATGCTGCGATACATGGGGTCGCAGAGAGTCAGACACGACTGAGCGACTGATCTGATCTGATCTGACAAGCATAAAGAAAACTACAAGTATATATATATATATATTTTTGTGTGTGTGTGTGTGTGTGTACAAGGAGGAAGACAATAGGCAGATTATCTGCGTAACACTGGTTCCTAAAAGAGCACTGATTTTGAAACAATCCTTTAGGGTTACCTTGGTCTGTTTATCGGGCTATCGAACATGGGTTCATCCAGTCACTACCTACCAAGCACATCCTCAATGAGCTGGCACCAGACCAAGTACTTCTCTGCTTGGTAATGCTGTCTTTCTTCCCAGTCCCTCCTCATTACAGACTGGGAGCAATGTTTAAATTATTTAACAACTTGTACAGCATAGGAACTAAGTATTCAGAAAGAATACGTTGTGTTTACTACCTTAAATATGTTGCCAAATTTCATATACATTATTGCCATTTATTTACTTAACCACTATGCAGGAAGTACTATTCTTATTCCCATTTCACGCATGAGAAAATTGAGATTTAGAGATATCATTTCCTCAAAGTCTTATTATTTGTAGGTAGAAAGGCCAGGATTAGAATCTAGGCCAGTGATGGGAGGTCCTAATAAACAAAATTCAAAAAAAGAAAAAAATCCATAACATGGGGAGTCAGGGTACCATTAAAATGCCTGATAGAGGCCCTTACTTTTTGACATTTTATCTGCACAGATGTTGACTACATGTACCATATAATTATGTCTCTCCTATCTGTCCTTTTGCCTTCTTTTCAATCATTGGGAAAACTGATTGCAAAATTTGTTTTCTGCATTTCTGAAAATTGCATCAGCTTAAGTGTTTAGAAAAAATGCCTTGATGATTAAGAGCTTCATATCCATAGTTATAGTTCTGAAATTGTAAGTTTAAATTGTGCCAGAGAAAACGATCTGGTTTACACTGAAAAATGAACCATGGCAGGAAAGCAGAGCAATCTGGGGCTAACAGGGATCTTATCTCTTGTCTGGTCCAACCTTGCCATTTTATAGATGAGGAAGGAAGGCCCAGAGGGTTCCTGACTTTCCAGGTCCCTCTGTCAGGCGCAGCTGGGAGTGGATCGTGGCCCTAGGATTCTGCATACTTTCTCGGAGGTACATAAAATAGAACGCCTGACAAGGTCAGGCTCAGGGGACAAGGGTCCCCTGAGTCCAGGTTTTGACACTAAACAGCTATGTTCTCTTTAGGTCATTTATGCTCTCTGAGTCTCATTTTCCTGGTGTGAAAAGAAAAGTTTCTTACTATGTAATCTTTTTCTTTGCTTTTAGCTTGAATATTTTTTTACCCTGCATTTCATTACATCATAGCTCATCGGGTGATGTTAGCTAGACATCGTTACTCATCACCTATGCTTCACCCACCACCATTCTGATTCACAATGCAAATACTGCCCTCATTTGCTTTCCTGAGATGAACAGTTTTTATGCTAAGATCTAAGTTTTGTTGTGGAGTTGGTTAGCCTTGAAACCTTTCAAAAAATCTATTAGGGTAGCTTAAAAATTCTCTGTATAGGGATTATATATCTTAATAATGATTATACAATAAATATTTGATGATATGTTTTGGTCATGTAATCAGGGATAAGACAGTAACCCCCTTAAAGATGTTTAACAACACAATCAATTATTGAAGGCTTGATTAGGACTGTTATTAAGGAATAAGAAATGAGAGATAGAGGTGACCAGTAAAGAGATTCAAGGACTTGAAGCACGTATCTGAAAACAGCAAATATATATGGTACGACTAAAACATAAACAGACTATCTTTCCTGGAAACCCATGCTGTTTTAATATTCTTTGTCATTCTAAATGGTTTTTCCAAAGGGAAAATTTCAGTAAGGGCTCACTAATGCTCTTGTAGAAGGTCAAATCCATATCTGGATGAAGAAATACATTCCAAACTCCACTAAGAGTCTTGACAAATTTTTTTTTATTACAGTTGGAGTGCTTATATTGTAATATTGGTCCCACTGAGGAAAGAGCATTAATAATAGTAGTAGTAATAATAGCAATAGTGGTATATACGTATACTGTGCTCACTGTATGATAGGCACTGTTTTAATATATATTGTATATTCACAGACGAAAATTTATGTTGTATATTTATTTCATTTTATCTGCTTATAATCATGCTAAGTAGTTTACATAAGTTTTACAAAGGTATTTTATTTTTGTATTCTAAATTGGTTGTTTTATTTATTTTCATTAAAACTTACACATGCAAAGTTGTATGCTTATGGGTTTCCTAAGTTTTTATATGAAAATATCTTTGTCTAAACTGCTGTGCTTGCTATATCCCCTAGAATCTAGAAATGGCAGAACTGAAGGGGACATTGGTAATCATATTCTCAAGGAACCGTCAGCACTAACAAAATGAGAGTCGAGGCAAAGCAGGGTCCAAGACGTGCAAAGACTCTCAAGGTCACCCGGGTAGGGACAAAGTTGGATCTGCCTCTTTATTTTTGACTTGGAGGAAAATTGATTTACAACTTTGTGCTTGGTTCCTGCTGCACAGCAACATGAATCAGTCATAACTGTCCTGGCCCTCTTGAGTCTCCCTCTCTTCCCTCATCCCACTCCTCTAGGTCATCACAGAGATCTACTTCTATTCACTTCCAGCACTAAAAATGTTCCATTACTAGCAAAATCCGTGTGGCTACGAGATCCTCGCAGTAACTAGCAATGAAGGCAAGGTTTTAAGAAAAACAAACAGCCTCCTCACAATAAGTCTATAAAACCTTGGAACATGACAGAATTGTTCCACAGTCTGACTATAATACTGGGAAAAGGAATAACTCAAATAAAATAGCAAAGCTATAATGTAAGGACCCAGATCTGACAACATGATGACCCTTCTCCAGTGTTCCTTCCAGAATGTTCCCAGACCCCCAAACAGGGGAGGCATGCTTCTCATAAATCTGTATAAGTCTGCATAGGTCACCCCTAATTTTGAATGGGGACACTGTTAACCCATATGGTACCTTTGTGTGAATTTAGGAAAAGGTGCCTTCTCTCCAGGTGAGTGGTAGCCCCTTAGGCAAAAGGAAATGGCAACCCACTCCAGTATTCTTGCCTAGAGAATTCAGTGGACAGAGGAACCTGGTGGGCTGCTCTCCATGGGGTCACACAGAGTCAGACACAACTGAAGAGACTTAGCATGCATGCATGCATCAGAGAAGGAAATGGCAACCCACTCCAGTGTTCTTGCCTGGAGAATCCCAGGGACGGCGGAGCCTGGTGGGCTGCCGTCTATGAGGTCGCACAGAGTTGGACACGACTGAAGCAACTTAGCAGCAGCAGCAACAGGCACAAGAAGAGTTTGTGCTGAGGAAAATGCACCCCTCTTCCAGGAGGATGCAGACACCCCCAGGGCACACACTTTAGAGATCTGATCAATAGCTGACTCTCATCCCTTCCTGCATTCTTGGCAGGATGCCTTTATGCAACACACAAACTCCACTCCATTTGGTGATCTTGCTTTTGGATCTGCTGTCTGTTTCATGACTTCCTCTGGAGATTAGAATAAAATGTTGTGGTTGTGGAGTCCTCCATAAAGTGCCCATTAAAACGTATATGACCTCTCTCTAGTCCCAGAGGATGTGATCCTTTCCTCTTTATTTAAAGGCAACACCTCCATCAATGCCTTCTTACCTTACCTCCTACTGTCTTACTGAGCCCATTTTTTGCTTATTTATTATACCTTTACCTTTTCCTCCTTTTCTGTATCCTGACTCCTTCCCTGCTCTTAAGTATTCTGGCAAGCTGTTCACCAAAACTCTTCTTTTCTTACCTCCTAGGCTCACAAGTAGAGCACATTTTCTATCCTTCCTTATAGTTAGGTGTGTGCTATGACTAAAGTCTGGCAAATGGGCAGGTGGACAGAACAGATAATCCATGTGTGTGTCTCGCCTACAAACTCCCTGTACAATCATCCATGTTCTCCATCTTTTCTTTTCTTGAAGCATTAGAAGAGCCCTATACACCATGGGCAATGGTAGGGTCAGTAGATCAAAGATACATGGGTTCCTGTTCAACTGTAGAGCTGAACCTCACTCCAGTCCTCACAGGACTATAACAGAGGTGAGAGAGTTTCAGGTGGTAAGTCACTAAGACGTGGCAATTGTTTGCCACAATAGGTCACCAGGGCCCGACTTGGTAGGGTTTGGTGAAGAGTCAATAACCCCTAAATTCAACAACATCATATCTTCTCACTCTATGACCACAGACATCAAGACTTCAGGATAATGAAAAATAGCTTCAGCTTTTCAAACTTCAGGAGATAACCATGCAATCTCTACTCTTCCACACTGATAATATATAATTGACTCAGCTATTTGGGTTTGAAATACCATCCCGATTACTGTACAAGAATACTTGGAATTAGTTTTGTGTTCTTGGTCATACTGGTACTGTTTACTATTAAAAGAAAAGTAAGTTTCCAGAGATATACTGCATTTCAGATCACAAAATTCAGTATGCATGCTTTGAACACCATGACACTTCCCTTTCCCTCAGGACTCAGACTTTCATCTAAGGATAATAAATGTATTTAATAATTTTTTTTCAGAAAGTGTATGCACTGCACAAAATTACTGCATTATCTGAGATTATCTTGCCTATTTCATCTGCTTTCTCCCACTTCCTCCATGATTAGAACCATCTTCTATGATTAATTTTGAGTAGATGGTAAGATATGTAGATTCATAATAAAGAAGAAAACATTACTATAGATAATTCAAGACTGGAGTTGAAAATTGAGACTCAGAAACCCAAAACCTTAAAAACTATTGAAAACATATCCAATGGAAAGGAAGGTCTGATAGATCATTCATCAGCACAAAGATGAGGAGTATTGAAGAGTATTTTTCAGATATTTTTCTTTTGGAACCACTTCTGTTCTGAAATAGCTTAATACAAACACTAAAACAAAAAAAATGAAATTATGAGCTTTAATGCTAGTAATATATGAGGATATAATTAGGTAGGGAGAAGAAGTACATTTCTATAAGGTTTTCAAATCACCTAGATTCACAATCTCTGACTATATAACATAGTCACTGCTTGGCATTAATGTCTACTGTGAGTGGACCCCAGACCACTTAAGTGTGAGAATGATGGTATCACAGGCAAGGAGAGAAGCTGGTCGTCACTTTCTAGTGATAGGTTCATGCTAGGGGTGGGGGAAGCGCGTGTGCTGTGTTTGGCTGACTCACTCTGCCACCATGTCTAGGAATGAAGCTGAGAGCGAAAGACAGTAAGGGGAGGGGATAATTATTTGCTAATATGAAGGAGTGATCACATCAGTGTTTTTAATGTTTAGATCCGACAGTAGGGACCACATCTGAGAATACATAAAACATTATTTGTAAATTTAAGGCAGCAGGGTGCAGGGGAAAAATCTGAGTGTCATAAATGCTGGGGTTTGCTTCTAGTTCTCTCTCTTTCAGAGCATCCTAGGAAAGCTATTTGCAGATTATGAACTTCTCTGATTCTGTTTCCTCCTATGTAAAATAGGGATATTTAATAACCTGCCTCAACTTCGTGAGCAGCACATACTTACACATACATGACAGGTTTTAACTACTATGAATAACTTACATTGATAACAAGCATTACTGATTCATTTAATACAACTCTCTGAAGGACAGGAAAGCTTGGCAAGCTGCAGTCCATGGGGTCACAAAGATTTGGACATGACTTAACTGAACAATACAATGCTCTAAATATTTACTGACAGGTTTATGCCGTATTGAGTTAGAAACTATAAATAACTCTAAGAAGCAGCTGGATCTTGAAATCAAGGAGATTACAACTATTGGTGGATTTATACCTTTGGGAAACAAATACTAATATAAAAATCATAAATTATTCAGTGTGAACATGGGTTGTAGATGATGAATAACACAAAATGAGAGGTAGGACTGAACTGGATGAAATAGATTTCTGAACAGGAGATACTAAATGTTACTTAGGAAACAAAAGACAAATAACAATGATAATAATAATAAAGCCCATTTAAGTTTTAGATATACCTTGCCTTTTAGATTTACCTTAATCCTAGAAATTTAGTTGGATAGGTTTGGCTATGTGTAACAGAAAACCTAAATAAGAGTAAGTTAATTTCAGATTAGCTTCCCTGATGGCTCAGTTGGTAAAGAATCCGCCTGCAATGCGGGTGACCTTGATTTGATCCCTGGGTTGGGAAGATCCCCTGGAGAAGGGAAAGGCTTCCTACTCCAGTATTCTGGCCTGGAGGATTTCATGGACTTTACAGTCCGTGGGTCTCAAAGAGTCGGATACAACTGAGTGACTTCCAAAAATTCAATTTCAGATTTAAGATGAAAATTTCTCTCTCTCTCTCTCTCTCTCATACACACACACACACACACACACACACACAAGGTATGGCATCTTCTCAGTGTCAGACCCCTGACTGATGCTTCTTCCTGTCTGATGCTATCTATTTCCCAGGACACTAATGGCTACTACAGCTTCAATCATACATCTACATTACAGGTAACAAAAAGGAGGAAAGGACCAAAAAGGGCCTGCTCCACTTAAAAAGACATTCAAATTCTATTTACTTCTCATTTTCAGAACTTAGTCATGTGGTCATAGGTTTCTTGGAACTGGAGTCTTTAAGCATTTGTTAGAGTGAAAAAAGAATGAATATTGGGTCGCTGGTGGGCATAGGAGGGATAGGGAGTCTCGGCTAAGCTTGATTTCTGTTTTCTTTCTCCTTCTCTAGGCAGAGGATTAAAAACATGCCCCTAGAACACAGTGGGCAGAGAGAAAGGGGATCTGGGCTCCCACTCCAGCTTTCTCACTAATTAGGTACAATTGCTGTCTCTCTCTCCACTTCCTTTTCTCAGCTGTAAAATGAGAGCTAGCCCCTTTAACTGATCAAAAACTATAATTCTATCATGGGTAAAAGCAGACGGAGAGAGCCGGACCCAGTAACTTTATAAAATGGAAAGGGTTCAAGAGTTTAACACTTAAAAGATTAAATTAGATCACTGATCTAGAGAAAGGTTTACAGATCCAGAGTCATAAAGAGAGAGGTCTTCCTCTCTCTTCCTCAGGGATTTCTGACCTTGGTGCACACAGCCAGTGAAAACTGTCATTTAGAGGTTGTTGATTTGATGCTTCACGAGGCCCTGCCAGCAGAAAATTTCACCCAGCAAAGATGGCTGGATTCAACTTTTTGGCAGGCAGCCTAGGGAAAGCTGGCAAAGAAGTCATAGTACTTTGACTCCTCTTCTGGTATGGCCACTCACCCCTCTGGGGCTTTCACTCAATCACTTAATTCTTTGGGTCTCAGTTTTATTAAATGCAAACTTTTGTTTGTTTGTAGGAATCACAAGAAAATAACGTAGAGAAACAGAGGTCTCTCTTCTTCCTACTTAGGGATTTGACAAAGATTTCAATGTGTCGATGGACCAGACAAAATGACCACTGAATAATCTGGTAAGACATCTGGCAGCTCCCCAGGTAGAGGTTTTTGTAATAGCAAGAAAAGAGCATCAACAGCAGGATGACATCTGAGGCAGAGCAACGCTGTATGGCACTGACAAGAGCCAACACAGCTATAGCCCAGCTGTCCAGGTTAGTAAGAGATCATTGCCAGCAGCCTGTGTGCTCAGTTCACGGAGTCTTAGTCCCAGAGTCCAGGACTAATGCTGAATGCTGGGGCATGGCCAGATGAATGAGGATTCATCTTCACCTTTAGCAGGCATGGCCCAATGCAGAAATGCTCTGGAGAAATGACCGTTGTTTTCGGGTGCTAAGAATGCTTTACACTCCTCTACGCTGGTGATGTTGGAAGATGCTTGATTGCACCACAGGGGAAGATGTGAGTGGTAGAAAAAGTTCAAGGTCAAAAAAAAAATTATAGCAGTGTCATGGAGAGGGCTGTTCTAAATTAAGCAGGAACCTAACACTATAAATTGGTGAAGTATCTGAATGCCAGAATTATATATGAGAGTTGCGTCAGACCTACATTTCAATCCCCTCTGTGTACTGAAGGATTTGGCTTCCCTGGTGGCTCAGTAGTAAAGAATCTGCCTGCCAATGCAGGAGACATGGGTTCGATCTCTGGGTCAGGAAGACCCCCTGGAGAAGGAAATGACAACCCACTCCAGTATTCTTGCCTGAGAAATCCCATGTACAGAGGAGCCTAGTGGGCTACAGTCCATGGAGTTGCAAAAGAGTCAGACATGACTTAGTGACTGAACAACAATCAGTTCAATTCAGTCACTCAGTCCTTTCCAACTCTTTGCGACCCCATGAATCGCAGCACGCCAGGCCTCCCTGTCCATCACCAACTCCCGGAGTTCACTCAGACTCACGTCCATCGAGTCAGTGATGCCATCCAGCCATCTCATCCTCTGTCATCCCCTTCTCTTCCTGCCCCCAATCCCTCCCAGCATCAGAGTCTTTTCCAACGCATCAACTCTTCACATGAGGTGCCCAAAGTACTAGAACAACAATAGTGAAGGATTAATTTAACCCAAGAGTGGTCCTTCCCTTACCCTTTGCTACTGGGAAGTTATCTCTGCCTGATAGGAGTATCTGTTTGCCTAGGAGCTTTGGTCACCAGATAGTCTAACAATGTGATACATTGGGCTTAGGAATCACAATCTCTCCCTCTGGAGGAATTAGAAACTAAAAGCATTATCCATAATCTCCAGGAGGGGTTAGAGACTAAAAGTTACCACGTGTGGCAGTATATGATTCAACCTTAACAAAAACTCCAGGCATCAAGTCCAAAGTAAGCTTTCCTGATTGGCAATACTATAAGTTGAGTTATGAAGTCTCACAGAGTAGGTAGGAGGAGGGAATAGCTTCCAATACTCCAGCGGGGAAGATGAGTGGAATCCTGGGTTTGGACCCCTCCCTGACTTTGCCTTATGTTTCTTCCTTAGACTGGTTCTAGTTTATATCCTTTTACTGTAATAAAATAGTAATTTTAGCTATAGCACTTATTTGAATTCTAAGTTATTCTAGTGAATTTCTGAACCCACAGGAATCTGTGGGGACTCTGAATTTGTAGCCAGCTGGTCTGAAATGAGATGGTCCTAAAGACCTCTAAACTTGTGTCCAGTTTTGAAATGAGAGCAGTCTTGTGAAGCAATGTTCCCTTTGACTTGCTCTTTGGCCCCCTCATTTCAGTTGGTATCAGATGCCTATAGACTGGGAGGCCTGTGCTCATGAGTGTGAATAAATCTGGCTGGGTACCTCTCATTTATAATCCCCAGGTCAGGGTCTACTGGACCAACCATAAGGATGGTTGGTCATCCATAAGGTCATCCATAATGTCAACCAACCATAACGATGGTTGACAATGTTAATTGGCCATTTAAAAGCCACTGTTCTTTTCTTGACATTTGTAAGGGCAGACAATGTACCCATCTGGCCAGGCGTTAGACCAAATCTGGTCAAAGTCAATCACAACAATTCTGTTTTCTGCTAGTGTACTACAGACACTTTTGAGGCACTGCATTAGCCTTGAGATATTTGAGGACGTTCTTTCTAGGTAAGAAAAACGAACTTGCATTTGCTTATAGCAAGCTCTCCATTGCTTATATCCAAATACACTTATAATAAGTACAGTCCCTACAGAAAGAAGAAAGTGGTGAAGCACCATGTTCAAAGTCACAGGTTGGACTGATACTGTATGCTATTTTCCTGACTCCCAGTCAGCACCTTTTCTAGTACTCCTTTTTTTCCCTAGTCTGTCTCTTATTCTATGAATGATGATGAGTTAAATGGTCAGCTTCCCATTTTGTACAGAAAATGAAACAATCTTTCAGGTACAGGAACCCTCAAAAAAACTTAAATGATCAATTTTCTTTTCCATAATTTTTATTTTCTTATTTTTTAAATGTACATTTTTATCTTTTTCTCTCTTTGTTGTTGCTGTTCGGATGCCAAGTCGTGTCGGACTCTTTGAGACCCCCATGGACTGCATCATGCCAGGCTTCCCTATCCTTCACAATTTCCCTGAGTTTGCTCAAACTCACATCTATTGAGTCAGTGATGCCATCCAACCATCTCATCCTCTGTCACCTCCTCCTCCTTTGGCCCTCAATCTTTCCCAGCATCAGGCTCTTTTCTAACGAGTCAGCTCTTTGCATCAGGTAGCCAAATTATTGGAGCTTCAGCTTTAGCATCAGTCCTTCCAATGAGTATTCAGGATTGGTTTCCTTTAAGATTGACTGGTTTGATCTCCTTGCTGTCCAAGGTACTCTCAAGAGTGCTCTCCAGCGCCACAGCTTGAAAGCATCAATTCTTTCACACTATGCCTTCTTTATGGAGCAACACTCACATCCGTACATGACTATTGGAAACACATAGCCTTGACTATATGAACTTTTATCACCAAAGTGATGTCTTTGCTTATTAACACACTGTCTAGGTTTGTCATAGCTTTCCTGCCAAGGAGCAACTGTCTTCTAATTTCATGGCTGCAGTCACTATCTGCAGTAATTTTAGAGCCCAAGAAGAGAAAATCTGACACTACTTCCACCTTTTCTCCTCCTATTTGCCATGAAGTACTGGGGCTGTATGCCATGATCTCAGTTTTTTGAATACTGAGTTTTAAGCTGGCTTTTTCACTCTCTTCCTTCACCCTCATCAAGAGGCTCTTTAGTTCCTTTTTCTAAAAGTCTTTTTAGTTTCTTTTTCCTCTTGACTTTGCCCAATTTCCATCTCATCACAACCACATATGTATTCATATGTGGTTCCTAAATAAGCCAATACCATTCATACTGAAATCACTTTATCTCACCCACCAAAATATTAACACTTTTAAAGAACTTCAAGTTTGTTAATCTGATCATACAGCTTTTGCTCAAAATGAATCTAGGTAGGCCTTGATACATATCCATGTATCCCTTGCTCAAAATTAATTTTTCTTATTTGATTTAAATAGTAAATTTACTGCATTTATAAATAATTATTATACAGACTTCCTTGACCATGATCTCAGTTCAGTTCAGTTGCTCAGTCGTGTCCAACTCTTTGTGATGCCATGAATTGCAGCACACCAGGCCTCCCTGTCCATCACCAACTCCCGAAGTTCACTCAAACTCATGTCCATAGAGTCGGTGATGCCAGCCAACCATCCCATCCGCTGTCGTCCCCTTCTCCTCGTGCCCCCAATCCTTCCAGGCATCAGGGTCTTTTCCAATGAGTCAGTTCTTCAATGGAGGTGGCCAAAGTATTGGAGTTTCAGCTTTAGCATCAGTCCTTCCAATGAACACCCAGGACTGATCTCCTTTAGAATGGACTGGTTGGATCTTCTCGCAGTCCAAGGGACTCTCAAGAGTCTTCTCCAACACCTCAGTTCAAAAGCATCAATTCTTCAGCGCTCAGCTTTCTTCACAGTCCAACTCTCATATCCATACATGACCACAGGAAAAACCATAGCCTTGACTAGACGGACCTTTGTTGGCAAAGTAATATCTCTGCTTTTCAATATGCTATCTAGGTTGGTCATAACTTTCCTTCCAAGGAGTAAGAGTCTTTTAATTTCATGGCTGCAATCACCATCTGCAGTGATTTTGGAGTCCCGAAAAATAAAGTCTGACACTGTTTCCACTGTTTCCACTGTTTCCACTGTTTCCACTGTCCATCCACACAGTGATGGGACCAGATGCCATGATCTATTTATTTACAAAAACAGACACCCCTATTCTAGAGAATAAATCCCACAAATTAAAATATCTCTTACTGACCTTGCTGAGAGCATAATTAGTATATAGTTTTCTTCCAAAAATGTCTGAATTAAATAACAACTAATAAATCAATTACTTTTTAGTCTAATTTTTTTTTTTTAAGATGTTGATTATTTAAACAAGATTTTTTAGACTTGGGAAAGTTTACTTGTTTATTCATAAATTTTTCTGCGAAAAAGAGAAATACTGGCATCCTCTCTAAAGGAGGCTGTATATTCCCAGCCTGTTTTTTTTTTTTTTTTTTCCCTCCTCCCTCCTCCCTCCCCATACCATCCCTCTGGGTCGTCCCAGCACACCAGCCCCAAGCATCCAGCATCGTGCATTGAACCTGGACTGGCATCTCGTTTCATACATGACATTTCACATGTTTCAATGCCATTCTCCCAAATCTTCCCACCCTCTCCCTCTCCCACAGAGTCCATAAGCCTGTTCTATACATCAGTGTCTCTTTTGCTGTCTCGTATACAGGGTTATCGTTACCATCTTTCTAAATTCCATATATATGCATTAGTATACTGTATTGGTGTTTGTCCTTCTGGCTTACTTCACTCTGTATAATAGGCTCCAGTTTCATCCACCTCATTAGAACTGATTCAAATGTATTCTTTTTAATGGCTGAGTAATACTCCATTGTGTATATGTACCACTGCTTTCTTATCCATTCATCTGCTGATGGACATCTAGGTTGTTTCCATGTCCTGGCTATTATAAACAGTGCTGCGATGAACATTGGGGTACACGTGTCTCTTTCCCTTCTGGTTTCCTCAGTGTGTATGCCCAGCAGTGGGATTGCTGGATCATAAGGCAGTTCTATTTCCAGTTTTTTAAGGAATCTCCACACTGTTCTCCATAGTGGCTGTACTAGTTTGCATTCCCACCAACAGTGTAAGAGGGTTCCCTTTTCTCCACACCCTCTCCAGCATTTATTATTTGTAGACTTTTGGATCGCAGCCATTCTGACTGGTGTGAAATGGTATCTCATAGTGGTTTTGATTTGCATTTCTCTGATAATGAGTGAGGTTGAGCATCTTTTCATGTGTTTGTTAGCCATCTGTATGTCTTCTTTGGAGAAATGTCTATTTAGATCTTTGGCCCATTTTTTGATTGGGTCATTTATATTTCTAGAGTTGAGCTGTAGGAGTTGCTTGTATATTTTTGAGATTAGTTGTTTGTCGGTTGCTTCATTTGCTATTATTTTCTCCCATTCTGAAGGCTGTCTTTTCACCTTGCTAATAGTTTCCTTTGATGTGCAGAAGCTTTTAAGTTTAATTAGGTCCCATTTGTTTATTTTTGCTTTTATTTCCAATATTCTGGGAGGTGGGTCATAGAGGATCCTGCTGTGATGTATGTTGGAGAGTGTTTTGCCTATGTTCTCCTCTAGGAGTTTTAGTTTCTGGTCTTATGTTGAGATCTTTAATCCATTTTGAGTTTATTTTTGTGTATGGTGTTAGAAAGTGGTCTAGTTTCATTCTTTTACAAGTAGTTGACCAGTTTTCCCAGCACCACTTGTTAAAGAGGTTGTCTTTAATCCATTGTATATTCTTGCCTCCTTTGTCAAAGATAAGGTGTCCATATGTGCATGGATTTATCTCTGGGCTTTCTATTTTGTTCCATTGATCAATATTTCTGTCTTTGTGCCAGTACCATACTATCTTGATGACTGTGGCTTTGTAATAGAGCCTGAAGTCAGGCAGGTTGATTCCTCCAGTTCCATTCTTCTTTCTCAAGATAGCTTTGGCTATTCAAGGTTTTTTTGTATTTCCATACAAATTGTGAAATTATTTGTTCTAGCTCTGTGAAGAATACCGTTGGTAGCTTGATAGGGATTGCATTGAATCTATAAATTGCTTTGGGTAGTATACTCATTTTCACTATATTGATTCTTCCAATCCATGAACATGGTATATTTCTCCATCTATTAGTGTCCTCTTTGATTTCTTTCACCAGTGTTTTATAGTTTTCTATATATAGGTCTTTGGTTTCTTTAGGTAGATATATTCCTAAGTATTTTATTCTTTCCGTTGCAATGGTGAATGGAATTGTTTCCTTAATTTCTCTTTCAGTTTTCTCATTATTAGTGTATAGGAATGCAAGGGATAAATTTTTTAATAGCAAAAGCTTAATTTAAAAATCTCCTATGGGATTTTTTATAGCTCTATTTCCACACCAAGAACTTTGAACTCTCACTTAAAATGTTCTGTTCTGCTGTATGTTTTAAATGTAGAGTGTAACATTAAGAGTCAGTATGCATGTAAAACATGTCACCGTCAGTATTAGAACCTATCTGACTTTCTGTCGTTTCATGTTAAAAAAAAAAAAGAAAAAGCCTAAAGACCAACTTATACACAGATCTCTAGGACGTTACAGTACTGAAAGGATTCCACCTACCCTGTGTAAGCCATGCCTTTCAAAAACAAGATAGAAGAAGCAGAATTCTACTTTGTGGTTGTAATTTTCCATCAACATCCTGGTGACATCTTTGAGAATAAATTGCATTTATATAAGCAGACCAGTGATTACTAAAGTCATTCCAAATACTCTTCTTTTATAAAAGCATTCTGCTGAATTTACAACTCATTTTACTGGCATAAAAATAAGTAAAGCTTCTAAGTCACTATATATAGTTTTGTCCATAACAAGAAACTGTGCCAGTGCTTTTTCCTTCTTCCAAATACAGATATTTTCAGGTGGAAAAGACAGACTGACTTGCCCACATTTTAACAGAACACGCATACAGCCAAACCACCATCTGGGTTCCCCATCGCAGAGCTGCGTACGTTCCCTAGGGTAACACCTAGCAGAATCACGTCTTAAGCCTTGTTTTAAATCTTGAAACTTGTGTTAGCAAAGGAAACTGAATACCATTGAAATTGTTGAAAATACCAATAGAATACAGATAAATTATGAAAGGGCCGATCCTTCCTTCCTCTTTTATCACAGCAGTCAGGAATAGCATCTTACAACAATTACACAAGACGGTAAGTGAAACATGTTTGTCTCACATTTCAAAGGGGTACAAAGGAAAATGGGAAGCAATAAAAGCAGCAAAAATGGTTAATAGTCTGGATTAATTCAAACACTGATTCAGAAGAACTTATAAAAAAGCATTTGATGTCTTTTCAAAATATCCCTCAAGGTTTAGTGTCAGTGTTAACATGGCCATAAAAATAATGGAGCTCGAGTGGTTCCTTCCAGGACATCAATCACTGAATTGCAGATTCAGGACCAAAAGCCTCGTGTTATGACCTCTGAACCCAATTCTATTTCCACAAGATCACTTGTATTTTAAGGGAATGAGTCATATTAAAGAGATTCACTACTATGGAAATTCAATCATAGGTTAATTAGAAATAATGAGTTAAAGAACTGCAGTCTTATTGTAGCCACAATAAGAATTTGGTGAACTGGGAAATATTCATGGAGGGTGATACAATCATTACATGGAAAAGTCTAAGAGGCCTTTTATAAATGTTCTGCAGGTCTATTGCAGTTATTATAGAAGAATCTGTCAGTAAGGATAAAAAGGGAGCTGGGGATTTGAGGTGATTTCTAAATATTTCAAACTTTTCCAGATGTCAAACTGAAATACTCATATTACTCTAGAAAAATCTAAATTACTTCAAATCTGCATCGATTTCAATGTGTACAGATAGTTTAAATCTTGTGTGAGACATATTTAAATACCTACAAAAAAGACGTGGGACAGGGAAAAAGCCAACACACAACTTTCGCAACTTCAAGTTACCCAGAAAAAAATTAAAATTTTCATCTGATATTGTTTAAATATAAGTTGGTTGCTATAAAATAAACTAATACTTGGGGATGAGAAGGAGAATACAAACGAGAGAAGCATGGCTTGGACAGGCAGCAGTGCCTTCCATCAGAATGGGTCAGAAAGGCTAAAGCTGACAGTGCATCCTTCTGATCATATAATCAAAGCAAAGGCACAAAGGGGAGTATAAATTTTTCTACCTTAAAGGAGGGATACAGGTTAAGAAAGCAAAATAAGTAGTATATTTGAAAACTGAGGCCTCAGAACACAAGCTTCAGTTTAAAAAAAAAAAAAAGCACATATCTGAAGAAACTATTAAAAAATAAGAACTATTAACTATAAAAAATGGTAGTGCTCAGCAAAAATGAATAATCCTGTTTTAAAGTAAGTTCAGAATTTCACGCAAACAGAACATGACTAATGCTTTTATTTGGAGTTGTTTTAATAATTGATTTATAAGTGCCAAGACTGAAGACTGATCATTTCAATAACTTAATATTAACATCCATTGCTGCCATTTGGTTGGTAGTCTTGTTTGAATGAAGACACTTCCTATTGCCAGTATACCTGCTTCCTCTTTCTCAAGGTTTAATAGAGAAAATAAATTAATTCTTCAGAATTAGATTTAATGGGAAATGATAAAAAGTAAAACTAGGTTTAAGCACTTTAGAAATAACAGACACATGTCAGGTAAAACACACTTGTCCACTGAATAGAGCTAATGACATAAAAACAAGAAAAAACCCACAAAAACCAGATAGTGATGCCAACTGATATTAATCTAACCTAAGACATAATAGAATACAAAGAACTATACAAAAAAGATCTTCATGACCCAGATAACCACAATGATGTTATCACTCACCTAGAGCCAGACATCCTGGAATGTGAAGTCAAGTGGGCCTTATGAAGCATCACTATGAACAAAGCTAGTGGAGGTGATGGAATTCCAGTGGAGCTATTTCAAATCCTAAAAGATGATGCTGTTAAAGTGCTACACTCAGTACGCCAGCAAATTTGGAAAACTCAGCAGTGGCCACAGGACTGGAAAAGGTCAGTTTCCATTCCAATCCCAAAGAAAGGCAATGCAAAAGAAGATTCAAACTACTGCACAATTGCACTCATCTCACATGCTAGCAAAGTAATGCTCAAAATTCTCCAAGTCAGGCTTCAACAGTACATGAACTGTGAACTTACAGATGTTCAAGCTGGATTTAGAAAAGGCAGAGGAACCAGAGATCAAATTGCCAACATCTGTTGGATCATAGAAAAAGCAAGAGAATTCCAGAAAAACATCTACTTCTGCTTTATTGATTACTCCAAAGCCTTTGACTGTGTGGATCACCATAAACTGTGGAAAATTCTGAAAGAGATGGGAATACCAGACACCTGACCTGCCTCCTGAGAAATCTGTCTGCAGGTCAAGAAGCAACAGTTAGAAACAGACATGGAACAATGGACTGGTTCCAAATTAGGAAAGGAGTATGTCAAGGCTATATATTGTCACCATGCTTATTTAACTTCTATGCAGAGTACATCATGTGAAATGCTGGGATGGATGAAGCACAAACTGTAATCAAGATTGCTGGGAGAAATATCAATAACGTCAGATATGCAGATGACACCACCCTCATGGCAGAAAGTGAAGAGGAACTAAAGAGCCTCTTGATGAAAGTGAAAGAGGACAGTGAAAAAGTTGGCTTAAAACTCAACGTTCAAAAAATTAAGATCATGGCATATGGCCCCATAACTTCATGGCAAATAGATGGGGAAACAATGGAAACAGTGACAGACTTTATTTTGGGGGGCTCCAAAATCACTGAAGATGGTGACTGCAGCCAGGAAATTAAAAGATGCTTGCTCCTTGGAAGAAAAGCTATGATCAACCTAGACATGTAATAGAAAGCAGAGACATTACTTTATAAGAAATGTCTGTCTAGTCAAAGATATGGTTTTTCCAGTAGTCATGTATGGATGTGAGAGTTGGTCTATAAAGAAAGCTTAGTGCTGAAAAAAAATTGATGCATTTGAACTGTGGCGTTGGAGAAGACTCTTGAGAGTCTCTTGGATTGCAAAGAGATCAAACCAGTCAATCCTAAAGAAAATCAGTCCTGAATATTCACTGGAAGGACTGATGCTAAAGCTGAAACTCCAATACTTTGGCCACCTGATGCGAAGAACTGACTCACTGGTAAAGTCCCTGATGCTGGGAAAGATGAAGAAGGGGACGACAGAGAATGAGATGGTTGAACAGCATCACTGACCTGATGGACATGAGTTTGGGCAAGCTCTGGGAGCTGGTGATAGACAGGGAAGCCTGGCGTGCTACAGTCCATGAGGTCACAAAGAGTTAGACACAACTGAACAATTGAACTGAAGACATAACAGAAAGTGAGGATGTGGGTTTTGCATAATTGAGATTAGAAGAGCATGATCCATAGCTTTAATACTTAAAGCGAATAAACATGAGAGTTATTACAGGAAGAATGCTAAGGCACTACATAAATAGCCTCGAGCATGCCCATGTATGCTAAGTTGCTTCAGCTGTGTCTGACTCTTTGCTACCTGAGAGGAGCCACTAGGATCCTCCATCCATGGGATTCTCCAGGAAAGAACACTGGAGTGGGTTGCCTACTCCAGGGGATCTTCCCAACCAACCCAGGGATCGAACCTGTGTCTCCTACACTGGCAGGCAGATTCTTTACCACTAGCTCTAAATAGCTTCCAGCAGCACCTCTCAGACAATGTACACATGAATCAGTTCGGGATTTTTTGAAAATGCAGATTCACCTTCCATAGGTCTAGAGTGGGGTCTGAGATTTCTCTGTCTCCATCAAGCTTCCTCCAGGACAGAAGTCTGATGCTAGTCTGGCATTCACTTTTAGCAGTAGGGCACTATTACATGGAGGAGGCACAGGTGGAAGTGCTTTTCTGGCCCGTGCGTTCAATGAGCTAACTCAGAATTGAGATAACCTCAGCAATTTCTGTTCTAAATGGTTCTCTTGTTTACTGATTTCACCCTAGGGTGCTCGTGCTCCCAGGAAAGAGAGTAAGGGGACTTTTAGGACATAGGAAAGCTGAGTAGGGTTCTACAAACACCAGACCGGAGAAATGACTGTTTTGTGACCTTTTTAATGTGTTCTAATAGATTCTACTTGTTCCTAATAAATGAAACCTGAATCATATTCAATACATCCTTTCTCCTTTAAGAGATACAGTTGATTTCTAACAGTTGGAGAAAGAGAAATTCCTTATTGATTTGATTATTAGACAAGGTTCAGAAAACAGAAAATAATGACTTTCCCCAAAGCTATTTGACTTAAATTTAGTTTGAAATTATATCAGATTACTTACCATTTTCATTTATATTTTATGTAAACCAAATGATGTTATCTGTGCTTCAACTCACCTTCTGATCATCTCAAAAATAAAGCTGTAAAAATAGAATGAAGGCTATTTTTTGCTTAACTACAAACAGCTATGCAAGAGGAGCATGGATATGGCTCTGCAAATCATTCAATTTCTGCATATTTAAATGATCTACAGTTTATGCTGTAATGTCAGGGAATAGCCAGCGCTATTCTGTCCTCTCACAGAGTATATTAGTACCATAAATCATATCAGGTTGAGGTTCAAAATACATCATTTTTTAAAAAGAGGGCAATCTGTTTATGAAAAGTAATGCATTGTTCTGGTTTACTTGAGATAATGAATAATTTTTGTTTAACCTTTACTTGAAGTGTATACCTGTACCACTCTGGGAAATTACAGTATTTGCATATTTGGATTTTTGTTTTGTCCTTGGAGGTCTCATTTGGCTGCTCTGAATTGAATTATATAAAGTTTTTTTCACCGATAAAGCTAACTCTGATCTAGTCCAGATCTTTTTTAAACAGAAAAAGAAATGACTATATTCTATTTAAGCTCTTTTTGGAATTCTAATCATGTTTATAGTATTGGGAAAAGACCAGAGACTGATTAATTCATATGAGCTTCAGGACATTAACCTACGTTTGTTACTCTTCTTGGACAGCTTTCATTTGTCATTGATTCTTAGCATGGTATCTTTAACAATTACCAAAAAAAAAGCAGTATACTTATCTTTATGCCACTTTTAGATTAACTATTATTTTTTACTTTATTTATTTATTTTTGGCTGAGCTGTCTTTGTTGCTGGGCAGGCTCTCCTCCAGCTGCATTGAGCCGGGGCTATTCTTCGCTGTGGTGCGCAGGCTTCTCATTGCCGTGGCTTCTCTGGCTGTAGTGCACAGACTCTAGGGAGCATGGGCTTCAGCAGTTGCGGCACGTGGGCTCAGTATTTGTGGCTCCATGGCATGTGGAATCTTCTTGGACCAGGGATTGAACCTGTGTCCCCTGCATTGGCTGGCAGATTGTTTACCACTGAACCATAGGGAAAGCCCTATATATTAAGATAGAATATTTCTACACAGAAAGTATAATCAATGTTGCCTGTGGATTCCTTTTTTCCCAGTAATAATAGTTTGGAATACAAGAAATATTTGTCACATAGATTTTGAGGTACTGTTAGACCTGATGAATAAATTACACTTACATTCTTTCATCTAGCATCAACCGTTTTACCTATCAGGGCTCTAAAAGCAGGGTGTAGAATTTTTGTGAAAGCTGAAAAGCCTCAGTTAAGTATTTTAAGAAGTTTCTGCTAGAAATCTCTTCAGTTTCATATTTAATTCAGCAGTTTCTATGATTAACATAATGTTCTAAAATACTATTTGAATTATACACGGATGAACTGGAGTTATTTTCTTTCTAAATTTTTCATACTGGTGAGCAAAGCAAACCCAGCCTGGAGAATGACCAAAGCTGCCTTCTGCAAACAATGTGATAAAATCAGGGCTCCACCTGATGGGGGTGGGGGTGTGGAACTCTGGGGATGTGCTCACTAATGAGTTAAAGTCTTAAGTAGTCAACTCAGTAACAGAACAAAGAGTGGAAGAGCATTGAGATAAGCCTACAATAACACCCTTCATGTATTTTCACCAGTACTACAGGTTTTATATACTCAAAAATGTTACAATTTGCAAGACTTAAATATATATATGTGTACAAATATACCTATGAGAATACATATATATGGATGCACACTTTAAAAACACATATGGACAGATACATGTGCTGTGCACTTAGTCGCTCAGTCATGTCTGACTCTTTGTGAACCCATGAATTGCAGCCTGACAAACTCCTCTGTCCATGGGGATTCTCCAGGCAAGAATACTGGAGTGGGTTGCCACGCCCTTCTCCAGGATTCTTCCCAACTCAGGAATCAAGCCCAGGCCTCCTGCTTTGCAGGCAGATTCTTTACCATCTGAGCCCCCAGGGAAGCCCACAAATACTGGAGTGGGTAGCCTATCCCTTCTCCAGGGGATCTTCCCTGACCCAGGAATCGAACCAGGATCTCCTGCATTGTAAAGCAGATGCTTTACCAGCTAAGCTACCAGGGAAGCTCTAGCACAGATACATACATATGTATATATATGCACACATATGTAGTTTCCTCAGTTGTGTGTTTTTTTTTTTTTAGTTCTAAAAATCTTTTCTTACTTCTCCAGTATCGAGACACAGCATTAAGTCTTAGCATATCTGCATTAATATGAAGTAGATAAGAGAAGCAAGAAGCTGGATACACAGGTAACTTCAGAACATGTATCCAGGAATTTAAAGAAAAGTTTGGAAAGGGTTTCTGATTCCTAGATATCACAGATTTGATTACTTTGGACCATCAATAGAAGTAGAAGGAGGGAAACAATTTAGACAGGTGACAAGTAAAGGTCGTTAAGGTTTTGAGGTAGAGTGGAAAGAATCTGTTGATGTTTGGTAATGGGGTAGGGGAGGGGCTTGGAGACAGGGAAGGAGAGGAATTAGAATGCTCCTATATTTTGGCTTGAGCGACTGGGTGGGCCATTGTTCCATTTATAGAAATAAGGGAAGAGAGAATTGATGGGAAAACATGTATAGGTAATTAGCCACTGTCTCATCTAATCCTGAAGCTCCAATACTTTGGCCACTTGATACAAAGAACTGACTCACTGGAAAAGACCCTGATGCTGAGAAGATTGAAGGCAGGAGGAGAAGGGGATGACAGAGGATGAGATGGTTGGATGGCATCACCAATTTGATGGACATGAGTCTGAGCAAGCCCCAGGAGTTGGTGATGGACAGGGATGCCTGGTGTGCTGCAGTCCATGGGGTCGCAGAGTCAGACACAACTGAGTGACTGAACTGAACATTTGATTTTAAGTTCTTTTCTTTATTATATCTCTTCCTGCTAACACTTCATTTGGTTCTCTCAGAGACACACTGCATACATATATAGATACTAATTTTTTTTTTTTCCCCTCTATCTTCTGGTTGACCATGTCAGCCTTCAATTACTTCCATTAGTGATCTGAGATTCTTGGTAGGCTTTTAGAAACTCAGGTTCATCCAGAAGTAAGTAAATCAAAACTACCTTCCAAAATAGGGTGTTGACAGTGCTGAAGGAAAAGGGCAGCTAAAATTTTCACGTTTTCTGCACCTTTGCTGGGTGGACTCCCAATTCTTTAGTCCCTGCAGTCAGGGCAGTAGGGAGCAAAAGCTTGGGTGTGGTGGGTCTCACAGGATTCTTAACACTCCTGGAGTCCTCCTCGTGCAAAAGGGACCAGAAATGTTTTATTTTTCTTGCATATTTTCCTTTCACATCTCCTTACTTTCAACACAGAAACAAATCCTTTTCTCTTAACACTAGAGCTGTTTTCTTTAAGGGCTGCAGGAAGGCAGGAAAGGAAGGGAAATGAGTGACCCTGAAGGATGATTCAAATGCAGTTCAGGAGATTTTATGGAGCAACATTAATGATGATGAGACTACCTATCTTTCTTTTTACACACTTACCACTTTAGGACAAATATACTCTTTTGCAGTCTACTTTACAAAAAATAAATTATGTCTTTTTTAATAACAAACATCTCAGTTGACTTGATACCATTTAAAAATTCTTTGATTATCATATTACTCTTCCTTTTTCTTTTATCCTCTTTCCTTCCCTAATTTCCTTCTTTCTTGTTCTCATTCTCCTTCCTTTTATCTTCTGTCTCCCCTCCTTCCTTCCTCTTTCTTTCTCCTTTTCTCTCTTCCTGGCATTTTAGAAACTGCATATATGGCATGAATTGCAGTATCTAATTGTACTGCTGCTACACTGAACAAGTTTTGTTGAGCAAGACATTTTCAAAATTGGACTTTTTGACCTTGCATCATACTTAAATGCAAAATACACTTTGACCCTTGCCCTTATTATTGTATTCTATAATAATAAGTATTATCTAACAGAAATGATGTAGACATTATCCTTTTTTAAAATACAGACAAAAAATTCCCTAATCTAATTGTTTTGAAAACACACAGCGCTGGCTAAATTTGGGGGGATGAAAAGGCATGCCTCTCCTTCATATCTCTGCATTTTTGTATTTTTTGTTTTCTTCCCAGACTGAACAATTTCAAAGCACTAAGCTGCTTCTATGACAAGAGCTGGCCAGTACAATGATGAAGCACCAAATTAACTTTGTCAGCTGACCAAACTTGATTTTCCCTGAGATTCAGTCTCCCAGCTCTAATGCATTTCTGAAATTACATTACAGGTTGCACCTCAGAGCCAGGAAGACCAGATGGCCATGGTTTTTCCATAATGGGATGCTGCACTGTTTAAGTTATAGACTGGAGAACTCAAGGGACCAGCAATTACATCACATCCCTATGGATGTACAAAGTTCACCCTTTGCTCCATGGCCTTACTGCCAATTTATCCCTCTCCTAAGTGGAAGTCTCCTCTCATACAAAAACCAAACCAAACCAAACCTGTAATTCTATGATTTACTTTGATTCTTTATACTCTTCAGCTGCTTACTTTAGGATAATAGGATAATCTCTCTTTTTTTTTTCTTTCCTTTTTCCTCTGTTTCCTTGATGACTTGTATGATAGAATAGGACTTATGATAAAAACACCTTAGGTTTGTTAAGGACCATGATCCTTGGGGTTGGACCTGGGTATGAATCTGGATCCACCCATTGCTAGATCTGTAATCCTCTGTAAGGGGTTAAGTATTTGCAGTCCTTAATCGAGAACATCATAACTGATTCATAAAATTGATATCCTTCTTTCTTTATTTGCCAGTCTAGATTTGATTACTAAATCTGTAGGAAAGGAAATGCTAAGGTAAATATAAGATATCAATTTCTTCACACACATGTATTTTCTTTTTGCATTTGTGTTCATAGTTGACAGAGAAACTGGGGGTCCCACAGGTAGGTCATGAGTTGCTCAGTTATTCTCTAGGGGTTTCTCTTGATGATTCTCTATGGTACTCATTGTATCTGTACATTCCTAATTTAGAACAAGATTTTTAATTTTACCATAGTTCAAAGAGGATTTTCTATTAAAAATGCTTAGTCACAGAAATATTTGCAACTTATATATTTAACATATAGGAACAAGACAAAAACTCTCTATTCTCTAATTCTCCAAAATTTCAACATCCTCACCTTTATTCACTCTTCTTTCAAAATATCACATCCCTTCATTTAAAAGAGAGAAGCAAACACATAAATTTTATATTAAGCATAACATTTATATGATTATTATTTTAATTTTTATCCTTTTCCAAAAAGTACAATAAGTAAATAAATGGGAAATTTGTGTGTATGTGTGTGTGACCAAGGTGTGAATTAAGAAAATATATAAAGTATGAACTGAGAACCATGTTTCACTTGATTTCAAACAACAAATACAAAAAGATTTATCTTATAAAATAAATCTAGGTTATAAAGAATTGCCTATAAAAAGATTCTTAGTATTTTATAGAAAATGTTTGAATAGGGCTTAAAAAAAGAATATTTTTAAAGCCATTGTATGCTACATGGACCTGACCATTTCTTTACCATTCTGTAGTACTGAGTTAAACTGATAAACAAGAAAATAAATGGATGGTGAACCAGACAGTCTTATCTTGACTGGAGAAACTATTTATGGAGGAATATAAATACTAAAAGCCAAATAAACTGACATATTATATGAAAACGTCTCCAAAGAAGTAATACAAACGCTAGTAAACACGAGAAAATGTTCAACACTGGTAGTAAGCAAAGTTAAATGAATCACAAAAATAATAAGATTCAAATAGCAATTTATATGTTCAAATTGGCAATCTAAAATAAAATTACAAAGACTGCATGAGACCAAAATATTCACTACTTTTAAGAAGACGGGTGTTCAGAACATTTGCTTTACATTCTTCCTTTTAAAAAAGAAACTTCTTCTCCCAAATAATTTAAAGGTTTTATGCAAAAAAGTTTAACATTAAACGTTAAAAGTAACCAAAATATTCACAATAAGTAAATGGCTAGGAAATTAATATACCTTGATAAATTATAAGATATTATGTGATTATTAAAATTAGGCATTTTTAAGGACTGAGTGCATATAGTAATAGTAACCAAAAGTCATGATCCATAATTATAGAGGATAATACTACTTTCATTATTATGTTAAAATATGCATAGAAGAAAGACAGGAAGAAGTACAAAGACAGTAACAATTCTATCTAGATGGTGGCATCACGGTGTTTTAGTTTCTTTTTTACAAAACCCACATTTTTACTTTTTTACAACATGTATTATTTTTATTTTAGTGTATTTATTACTTATTAAAAGTAAGCCACACACCATTCAAAGAAAAATACTGGATTAGACTTTCCTATCCTGGAAGTAGGCCTCTGTGACTGACTTTAGCAATGCAATCCCCAAACGGTAGCCCTACTCTCACCGTTATGGCTGATCATTTATTTGGGTTCATCTTAACACATTATAAAAAAATGAGTTGTAGAGAGGTACCATCATCCCCTTAATCTTTTCCAAGGTGACAAACATACATAGAAATGACCATCAATTTCCAGACATGATTTTTCTCCTGTGTTCCTCTTCCATTTTCCCTGTCATCTTCATTCTAACCCATCCTCAAATAGATTTATGTTGAGGGTCTCCAGAGCCAACCAGAAAAGCTATTATCTAAAACTATAACATGACACTGAGAAGATCTATTACTTTGCCATGCAAAGCTTTGGATTATTATTTTAAAGTTAATGTTCATTTTCTATGTGAACATTTGATGTCTGTGTTTGGTAGGAAAAAGCACATAAAGCAAAAATAATTAAATGAACAGAAAGAAATGATAAAAACTTATGATAAAAAAATCTAAAATACATGAAATGGTTAAAAAATCCTTTCTTGTTTACATATGATTCAATCAACAACATTCAATAAGCATTAGTATTCCTACTATGTACCCCTGTACTGAATATTCAGGTTAATCTACCTAAGCATTTTGTACACAAAATTAATTTTCTATTTATCAGAAGATCTCCAAAAAGAATTAAGCTTAAAATGTAGTGATTAAATCTGATTTGCCTTAAAAAAAAAATAGATGCTCAATTGACAGAATAATTAAATATTGGAAAAGATGTCCTGTCAAGGTGGTGAAATGTTGAGAGCTGTAAAAATAAGACAAATCTTCAATAAAGATGGACGTTCCCTAAGTGCAGTGTAGGCTAGAAGGTGATAGCTGATGCAGATGAACTTTTATTTTCTCTTCCATCATTGATTCTCACATTTTTTAGTAGCTATTTCACAGCCTAACTTAAAACTAATATCAAATATCAAAGAAAACTAGTCATTCAGTCCAATCCAAAAAGAGTATTACAATTTTATTTTAGAAATGATTATAGCAGCATGTATTATAGTGCATTTGTACAAAGCCCCTTCATTCTTTCTTTCCTTTAGATGTTTAGTAATCACCTTTTGGATTCTAAGCATTGATCTAGGACTCAGGAAATTAGAGAAAAGCTATGTCCTCATGACATGTATGTTCTAGTTGGGAAAACAGACTAGAAAAGAGATAAAAATTCATAACAATCAGGCACTGTGAGTATAAGAAATAAAAATAAAGCCAGGTAAGAGATGGAGGGAGACAAGGTACTATTGCAATTGAACTATCAATAGTCAGCAGTGAGAGGTAGTATCTATTTGAGAAGGTGAAATTTGAGCAGAGGTCTAAACAAAATGAGTGAGCAAGCTACGCAAATATCTGAAGGAAGACAGTTCTAAGCAGAGACAATAGCACGATGGACATCAGAGATCAAATGGGCTTTCATGTTCAAGGAAGGAATGGACAAAGGAGAGGCTGGCAGAACTAAGCTCATAGAAGAAAACAGGGGCTAAATCAAGGGAAGACTCACAGGCCATAGAGTAAAGATTCTGGATATTATGTTATTTTAAGGACTCCACTAGAGAGGTAAGAGGAGAGTGACATGATATGATGGACAATTTAACAGAATTGCCTTAGCCACTATATGAAGAATAAACTTGACGGCAAGGGTGGAAAGAGGGAGACCCCATGAGAGGCTATGGAAATGATGCAGGTGGGGACTTATCTCAGTGGTTGCAACAAAATGTGACAGTAGGAGCAAAAAAGTGGATGAGAGGTACTTAGATTCTAGATATATTTTAAGATATACCCAAGAGAATTTATTTAATGACTGGATGAGAAAAAGAGAGGAGGCAAAGATTATTTCAAAATAATTTGGCTTGAGCTGCCAGACTGATGGAGTTGCTATCAACTGAGATGGGGATAACGATTGGTGTTCCCCATGTGGGAGGATATGGAATGAAGTTTTAGATATGCTGACTTTGAGACTTCTATTAGATGTCCTACTGGAGATGTCAAGAGATAAATGTCAAGAATGTGGCATCAACACTTCCCTGGTGGTCCAGTGGTTGAGAATCCAGCTGCCAAAGCAAGGGACATGCGTTTGATCCCTGGTCTGGAAATATTCCACATACCATTAGAAAATTAAGCCCATGTGTCACAACTAATGAGCCATTTCTCCCCAACAAGACAGTCACTGCAATTAGAAGTCTGTGTGCCTCAACAAGAGAGGTGCTCACAACAACTAAAGAAAGCCTGAGTCCAACAACGAAGACACAGCACAGCCAAAAACAAATCAATTAATTTAAACAAACCAACCAACAAACAAAAGAATGTCGCATTGGTGTAGAAGTTTGGTCTGGACATATTAATTTGGAGGCTGCCACTGCATAGACTTTTGTTTGTGCCCTCCAAGAGTCTGTTACCCCAGTCCTGTGTAAGGTCTGGCGGCTCTAGGGTGGGTTTAATGATGACCTCCTCCAAGAGGGCTTAAGCCATACCCAGGGCTATTACACCCAGAGTCCCTACCGCTGCAGCAGTCCATGGCTGACCCATACCTCCGGAGGAGACACTCAAACACAGTTCTGGTTCAGTCTATGGGGGTCTCTGGGTTCTGGTGAGCACAAGGTTTGTTTGAACCCTCCAAGTGTCTCTGGTGGGTACAGGGTTTGACTCTAAATGCAATTTAGCCCCTCCTTCCATCTTCCTGGGGCTTCTCCTTTGCCCTTGGATGTAGGGTATCTTTTTTTGGTGACATTCAAGATTTTCCTGTCGATGGTTATTCAGCAGTCAGTTGTAATTTTGGAGTTATCACAGGAGAAGATGAGGGCACATCCTTCTACTCTGCCATTCTGGAGTCAAACCAGTCAAACTTTTCCCTTAGGAAGGACGAATTCACTCACTGGCCCTAGAGATCACTTCTCAGCTCTCCTGGCAATTCACTCAATGTCACAGTAACCTCAGTCTATGCCCTAACCAGTAATGCTGAAGAAGCTGAATATGAACGATTTTTATGAAGACGTACAAGACCTTCTAGAACTAACACCCCAAGATGTCCTTTTCATTATAGGGGACTGGAATACAAAAGTAGGAAGTCAAGAAATACCTCGAGTAACAGGAAAATTTTGCCTTGGAGTACAAAACAAACCAGGTCAAAGGCTAACAAAATTTTGCCAAGAGAATGGACTGGTCACAGAAAACACCTCTTCAAATAACACAAGAGAAGACTACACATGGACATCACCAGATGGTCAATAGGAAAATTAGACTGATTAGACTGTTTGCAACCAAACATGGAGCTCCTCGATACAGTTAGCAAAACCAAGACTGGGAGTTGACTGTAGCACAGATCATGAACTACTTATTGTCAAATTCAAACTTAAATTGAAAACAGTAGGGAAAACCACTAGACCATTCAGCTCATTCAGTTCATTACAGTCGCTCAGTTGTGTCCAATCCTTTGCGACCCGAAGGACTGCAGCATGTCAGGCTTTCCAGTCAATTACCAACTCCCAGAGCTTACTCAAACTCTTGTCCATCGCATCAGTGATGCCATCCAACCATCTCATCCACTGTCGTCCCTTCTTCTCCTGTCTTCAATCTCTCCCAGCATCAGGGTCTTTTCCAGTGAGTTGGTTCTTTGCATCAGGTGGCCAAAGTATTGCAGTTTCAGTTTCAATATCAGTCCTTCCAATGAATATTCAGGACTGACTTCCTTTAGGATTTACTGGTTGGGTCTCCTTGAAGTCCAAGGGACTCTCACGAGTCTTCTCCAACACCACAGTTCAAAAGCATTAATTCTTCAGTGCTCAGCTTTATAGTCCAGCTCTCACATCCATACATGACTACTGGAAAAACGATAGCTTTGACCAGATGGACCTTTGTTGGCAAAGTAATGTATCTGCTTTTTAATATACTATCTAGGTTGGTCATAACTTTTCTTCCAAGGAGCAAGTGTCTTTTAATTTCATGGCTGCAGTCACCATCTGCAATGATTTTGGAGCCCAAGGAAAGAAAGTCTCTCACTGTTTCCATTTTTTCCCCATCTATTTTCCATGAAGTGATGGGACCGGATGTCATGATCTTAAGTTATCTGAATGTTGAGTTTTAAGCCAACTTTTTTACTCTCCTCTTTCACTTTTATCAAGAGGCTCTTTAGTTCTTCATTGTCTGCCATAAGGGTGATGTCTTCTGTGTATCTGAGCTTACTGATATTTCTCCCAGCAGTCTTGATTCCAGCTTGCGTTTCCTCCAGCCCGTCATTTCACACAATCTACTCTGCATATAAGTTAAATAAGTAGGGTAACAATATACAGCCTGGACGTACTCCTTTATTGAAATGGAACCAGTTTGTTGTTCCATGTCCAGTTCTAAATGTTCCCTCTTGACCCGCATACAGATTTCTCAGGAGATAGGTCAGGTGGTCTGGTATACCCATCTCTTCAAGAATTTTGCATAGTTTTTTGTGAGCCACAGGGTCAAAGGCTTTGGCATAGTCAGTAAAGCAGAAGTAGATGTTTTTCTTCAACTCTCTTGCTTTTTCGAAGATCTAGCAGATGTTGGCAACATGATCTCTGGTTCCTCTGCCTTTCCTAAATCCGGCTTGAACTTCCAGAAGTTCATTGTTCATGTGATGTTGAAGCCTGGCCTGGAGGATTTTGAGCATTACTTTGTTAGCATGTCAGATGAGTACAATTGTGCAGTAGTTTGAGCATTCTTTAGTATTGCCTTTCTTTGGGATTGGAATGAAAGCTGACCATTTCTAATAATGTGGCCACTGCTGAGTTTTCCAGATTTGCTGGCATATTGACTGCAGCACTTGCTTTTGGAAATAGAAAAATCATCTTTTCAGATTTGAAATAGCATCAGCTTTTCGGATTTGAAATAGCTTAATTGGAACTCCATCACCTCCACTAGCTTTGTTTGTAGTGATGCTTCCTAAGGCCCACTTGACTTAGCATTCCAGGATGTCTGGCTCTAGGTGAGTGATCATACCATCATGGTTTTCTGGGTCACGAAGATCTTTTTTGTATGGTTCTTTTGTGTATTCTTGCAACCTCTTCTTAATATCTTCCGCTTCTGTTAGGTCCATACCATTTCTGTCCTTTATCGAGCCCATCTTTGCATTAAATGTTCCCTTGGTATCTCTAATTTTCTTGAAGAGATCTCTAGTCTTTCCCATTCTATTGTTTTCCTCTATTTCTTTGCGTTGATCACTGAGGAAGGTTGTCTTATCTCTCCTTGGTTTTCTTTGGAACTCTGCATTCAAAAGACTATATCTTTCCTTTTCTCCTGTGCCTTTAGCTTCTCTTCTTTTCTCAGCTTTTTGTAAGGCCTCCTCAGACAACCACTGTGCCCTTTGCATTTCTTTTTCTTGAGGATGGTCTTTATCACTGCCTCCTGTACAACGTCAGGAACCTCTGTCTATAGTTCTTCAGGCACTCTGTCTGTGAGATCTAATCCCATTAATCTATTTGTCACATTCATGTATAATCATAAGAGATTTGATTTAGGACATACCTGAATGATCTACTGGTTTTTCCTACTTTCTTCAACTTAAGTCTGAATTTGGCAATAAGGACTTCATGACCTGAGCCACAGTCAGCTCCTGGCCTTGTTTTTGCTGACTGTGTAGAGCTTCTCCATTTTAGGTTTCAAAGAATATAATGAATATGATTTCAGTATTGACCATTTGGTGATGTCCATGTGCTGAGTCTTCTCTTGTGTTGTTGGAAGAGGGTGTTTCCTATGACCAGTGTGTTCCCTTGGCAAAGCTCTGTTAGCCTTTGTCCTGCTTCATCTTGTACTCCAAGGCCAAATTTGCCTGTTACTCAAGGTATCTCTTGACTTCCTACTTTTGCATTCCAGTCCCCTATAACAAAAAGGATATCCTTTTTGGGTGTTATTTCTGGAAGATCTTGTAGGTATTCATAGAACCGTTCAACTTCGGCTTTTTTCAGCATTACTGGTCAGAGCTGTAGACCTGGATTACTGTGATAATGAATGGTTTACCTTGGAAACGAACAGAGATCATTCTGTCATTTTTGAGATTGCATCCTAGTGCTGTATTTTGGACTCTTTTGTTGACTATGATGGCTACTTCATTTCTTCTAAGGGATTCCCGTCCACAGTAGTAGATATAATGGTCATCTGAGTTAAATTCCCCCAGTCCAGTCCATTTTAGTTCGCTGATTCCTCAAATGTCGATGTTCACTCTTGCCATCTCCCTTTTCACCATTTCCAATTTGCCTTGATTCATGGACCTAAAATTCCACGTTCCTATGCCATATTGCTCTTTACAGCATTATACTTTACTTCTACTGCCTTGTCACATCCACAACTGGGTGTTGTTTTTGCTTTGGCTCCAACTCTTCATTCCTTCTGGAGTTATCTCTCCACTCTTCTCCAGTAGCATATTGGGCACCTACTGACCTGGGAAGTTCATCTTTTAGTGTCATACCTTTTTGCCTTTTCATACTGTTCATGGGGATCTCAGTGCAAGAATACTGAAGTGGTTTGCCATTCAGGTATGACGTAAATCAAATCCGTTATACAGTGGAAGTGACAAACAGATCCAAGGGATTAGATCTGATAGAGTGCCTGAAGTACTATGGACAGAGGTTCGTGACACTGTACAAGAGGCAGTGATCAAGACCATCCCCAAGAAAAAGAAATGCAAAAGGGGAAAATAGTTGTCTGAGGAGGCCTTACAAATAGCTGAGAAAACAAAAGACGCAAAAGGCACAGGAGAAAAGAAAAGATATACCCATTTGAATGCAGAGTTCCAAAGAAGAGCAAGGAGAGATAAGAAAGCCTTCCTCAGTGATCAGTACAAATAAATAGAGGAAACGATACAATGGGAAAGACTAGAGATCTCTTCAAGAAAATTAGAGATATCAAGGGAACACTTCATGCAAAGATGGGCATAATAAAGGATAGAAATGGTATGGACCTAACAGAAGCAGAAGATATTAAGAAGAGGTGGCAAGAATATATGGAAGAACTATATGAAAAATATCTTCATGACCCAGAAAACCATGATGGTGTGATCACTCACCTAGAGCCAGACATCCTGGAATGCAAAGTTAAATGAGCCTTAGGAAATATCACTTATGAACAAAGCTAGTGGCGGTAAAGAAATTCCAGTTAAGCTATTTCAAATCCTAAAAAATGATGCTGTGAAAGAGCTACACTCAATATGCCAGATCTGGAAAACTCAGCAGTGGCCAAATTATTGGAAAAGGACAGTTTGCATTCCAATCCCAAAGAAAGGCAATACCAAAGAATGCTCAAACTACTGCACAATTGTACTCATCTGACATGCTAACAAAGTAATGCTCAAAATCCTCCAGGCCAGGCTTCAACATCACATGAACAATGAACTTCTGGAAGTTCAAGCCGGATTTAGGAAAGGCAGAGGAACCAGAGATCATGTTGCCAACATCTGCTAGATCTTCGAAAAAGCAAGAGAGTTGAAGAAAAACATCTACTTCTGCTTTACTGACTATGCTAAAACCTTTGACCCTGTGGCTCACAAAAAACTGTGCAAAGTTCTTCAAGAGATGGGTATACCAGACCACCTGACCTATCTCCTGAGAAAACTGTATGCGGGTCAAGAGGGAACATTTAGAACTGGACATGGAACAACAAACTGGTTCCAGATCAATAAAGGAGTACGTCCAGGCTGTATATTGTTACCCTACTTATTTAACTTATATGCAGAGTAGATTGTGTGAAATGACGGGCTGGAGGAAATGCAAGCTGGAATCAAGACTGCTGGGAGAAATATCAGTAAGCTCAGATACACAGAAGACATCACCCTTATGGCAGACAATGAAGAACTAAAGAGCCTCTTGATGAAAGTGAAAGAGGAGAGTAAAAAAGTTGGCTTAAAACTCAACATTCAGATAACTTAAGATCATGACATCCGGTCCCATCACTTCATGGAAAATAGATGGGGAAAAAATGGAAACAGTGAGAGACTTTCTTTCCTTGGGCTCCAAAATCATTGCAGATGGTGACTGCAGCCATGAAATTAAAAGACACTTGCTCCTTGGAAGAAAAGTTATGACCAACCTAGATAGTATATTAAAAAGCAGATACATTACTTTGCCAACAAAGGTCCATCTGGTCAAAGCTATCGTTTTTCCAGTAGTCATGTATGGATGTGAGAGCTGGACTATAAAATAAGCTGAGCACCGAAGAATTAATGCTTTTGAACTGTGGTGTTGGAGAAGACTCTTGAGAGTCCCTTTGGACTTCAAGGAGACCCAACCAGTAAATCCTAAAGGAAGTCAGTCCTGAATATTCATTGGAAGGACTGATATTGAAACTGAAACTGCAATACTTTGGCCACCTGATGCGAAGAAGCAACTCACTGGAAAAGACCCTGATGCTGGGAGAGATTGAAGACAGGAGAAGAAGGGACGACAGTGGATGAGATGGTTGGATGGCATCACTGATGCGATGGACAAGAGTTTGAGTAAGCTCTGGGCGTTGGTGATGGACAGGGAAGCCTGGCTTGCTACAGTTCATGGTTTGCAAAGAGTCAGACATATCTGAGCAACTGAATGGAACTGCATAGACAGTATTTTATGACATATGACAAAGAAATTACCCACCAATGAATGCAGATATAAATGGAATCAACGATCTACCCTTCAGGTATGACAGCATTTAGGGTTAGAGAGATGAGGAGAAACAAGCAATAAAAACTAAAAAGCCAACAAGCATTGAAATAGCAGGAAAACCAAGTAGTATACATCCTGGGGGCTAGGTGAAGGATTTGTTCAATAAATACCATATAATCTATGTGCTAAATCCTCTCGACAGGTCAAGTACAATGAAAACTGGGAAGTGACATGGATTTCAATGAGGTGGAGACCACTGGAGACATGGACTAGAGCAGTTTCAGTGGAGTGGTAGCAAAGAAAATCCAGTCAAAATGGGATCAGGACACAAAAGCAGATGAACAGGGAGTATAGGCAATCCTTTGGAAGAGTTTATTGAGGAGAGAAGCAGATTGAGAATCAAGAGCACAAAGCTAGAAAACAAGATACCTAGGAATTCTATAACTTTTTATGCTTAGAAAACAAAACAAAAAGCTGATAGCAACAATTACTGGAATAACAATGGAATAAGGTTTCTCGTCTGTACTTTCCCGTTCCACAGACCTGCAGTGACTGTAGAATGAGCCAGAACATCTGCATAGTTCATAGTTCTATTTCACAGGGGTTCATGCAAGAGTATTAGTTAAGGACATTCTATATGTTAGAAGATCCAGGCACAGAGACAGTAAGTGACTTGCCTGATGCCATACAAACACAAACAGCAAAGTAGGATTCAATCTGTGTTGTCTGGCAACAGGGTATACACTCTTGACATTAATCAATATCGCCCCACTCATGGAGTTAACATGGTTCCTCCCCAACTGATCATGGCAAGTGCTGAGAAGGAAGTAAGCAGGGGAATAAGACAGTGAACTAATGGTGGATGGGCCACCTTGCATGGCCTGTTTTTTTCCTCCAGGCACCACATAAACATAAAGATAAAGAGGAGCCAGATTTACAGAGGCCTTAGGATTGAGTCTGTCTAGTGAAGGCTATGGTTTTTCCAGTAGTCATGTATGGATGTGAGAGTTGGAATGTAAGGAAAGCTGAGCACCAAAGAATTGATGCTTTTGAACTGTGGTGCTGGAGAAGACTCTTGAGAGTCCCTTGGATTGCAAGGAGATCCAACCAGTTCATCCTAAAGGAAATAAGTTCAATATTCATTGGAAGGACTGATGTTTAAGCTGAAACTCTAATACTTTGGCCACCTGATGTGAAGAATTGACTCATTTGAAAAGACCCTGAAGCTGGGAAAGATTGTAGGTGGGAGGAGAAGGGGACAACAGAGGATGAGATGGTTGGATGGCAACACCAACTCAATGGACATGAGTTTGAGTAAGCTCTGGGAGTTGGTGATGGACAGGGAGGCCTGGTGTGCTGCAGTCCATGGGGTTGCAAAAAGTCGGACATGACTGAGCAACTGAACTGACTGGCTGATTGAGGATAGAGTTCCCCAGATAAAAGAAATGCAAAGTTCCACCTGTAAAAAAAAAAAAAAAAAAAAAGCAGAGCTTTGCTTGAAATAGAGCAGAGGCCAGCTCAGGCAGCTTGGAGAACAAAGAAAGTTCAAGGAGAGACTATAGCAAATGGGTTTGAGAGACAGGCAGGGGCTAGATCCTGACACCCTATGGATCACAGAAAGCAGTGTGGCTTATATTCTCAGTACAGGGTGAAAGATCATGTTTACTTCAAAGCTGAGAACAAATGTATGGCCCATCTCTCTACTGCAGATGGTGTATTTTGCAGCATGCTATTTCTTTCCTAACCTTATAGCTGATTTAATCCTATCTTTCTTACTCAATTCTTCCTTAACCTAAAGTTTAAAAAGGACATCAATTTCTCAAATTGCTTTCTTTTTAAAAAAAAATTCTGAGAATACCTTCATACAAACATATTTTTAAAACTGTTTTGTGTTTGTGTGGTGGGAGTCTGCAGATTCTAAATTCGAAATGCGCTGCAGGCAGTTAATCCTAAAAGCCACTTGACCATGGAATGCCTCAATTTCTTCAATTTTTAGAAATGAAAAGTACAAGGCTGTAGGGAACAGAATAGTATCATGAGTGAAAACTACTTTTTAAACTATATACAAATGTACACTATTATAATTACTATTGTGCTATAAAGTATCATCTAATATGGGGTCAGCACCAAAGAACTGATGTTTTGAACTGTGTTACTGGAGAAGACTCTTGAGAGTCCCTTGGACTGCAGGGAGATCAAACCAGTCAATATTAAAGGAAATAAACTCTGAATACTCTTTGGAAGGACTAATGCTGAAGCTGAAGCTCCAATAATTTGGCCTCCTGATGCAAACAGCTGACTCACTGAAAAGACCCTGATCCTGGGAAAGATTGAGGGCAGGAGGAGAAGGGGGCAAAAGAAGATGAGATACTTGGATGGCATCACTGATTCAACAAATATGAATTTGGGCAAACTCTGGGAGATGATGATGATTAAGAAAGCATGACGTGCTACTGTCCACGGGATCACGAAGAGTGAGACACAACTTGGCTACTGACAACAACAACAAATATAGGGTCAAATCAATATTTTTTAAGAACACACTTGTGTTTGAAAATAAAGGTCAATTATTTGTGGTTTTCTAAAAAGTAATTGACTAGTCAAAGTCATCGGAATAAATGAATCTTTTATAACTAAATGACAAATATGATCTTCACTTTTAGTGTGGCAAAGTAACCATAAATTTATTACCCTTTTTACATTCCTGTAAAATAAAGGTATACATCATGAAATAAGGAAACTTATTTATAACAAATTCAGATGACCAATAATTCAGATGACCATTACATCTACTACTGTGGGCAAGAATCCCTTAGAAGAATTGGAGCAGCCATCATAATCAACAAGAGAGTCCAAAATGTACTACCTGGGTGCAATCTCGAAAATGACAGAATGATCTCTGTTCGTTTCCAAGGCAAACCATTCAATATCACAGTAATCCAAGTCTATACCCCAACCAGTAATGCTGAAGAAGCTGAAGTTGAATGGTTCTATAAGGACCTACAAGACCTTCTAGAACTAACACCCAGAAAAGATGTTCTTTTCATCATAGGGGACTGGAATGCAAAAGGAGGAAGTCAAGAGATACCTGGAGTATCAGGCAAGTTTGGCCTGGGAAACAAATGAAGCAGGGCAAAAGCTAACAGAGTTTTGCCAAGGGAACGCACTGGTCATAGCAAACATCCTCTTCCAACAACACAGGAGATGAATCTACACATGTACGTCACCAGATGGTCAATACTGAAATCATATTCATTATATTCTTTGCAGACTAAGATGGAGAAGCTGTATACAGTCAGCAAAAACAAGACTATGAGCTGACTGTGGCTCAGGTCATGAACTTCTTATTGCCAAATTCAGACTTAAATTGAAGAAAGTAGGGAAAACCACTAGACCATTCAGGTATGACCTAAATAAAATCCTTTACTATTTTACAGTGGAAGTGAAAATAGATTCAAGGGATTAGATCTGACAGACAACGTGCCTGAAGAACTATGGACAAAGGTACATAACATTGTACAGGAGCCAGTGATCAAGACCATCCCCAAGAAAAAGAAATGCAAAAAGGCAAAATGGTTGTCTGAGGAGGCCTTACAAATAGCTGAGAACAGAAGAGAAGCTAAAGGCACAGGAGAAAAGGAAAGATATACGCATTTAAATGCAGAATTCCAAAGAAAATCAAGGAGAGATAAGACAGTGTTCCTCAGTGATCAATGCAAAGAAAGAGAGGAAAACAATAGAATGGGAAAGACTAGAGATCTCTTCAAGAAAACCAGAGATACTAAGGGAACATTTCATGCAAAGATGGGCACAATAAAGGACAGAAATGGTATGGACCTACCAGAAGCAGAAGATATTGAGATGAGGTGGCAAGAATATATGGAAGAACTATACCAAAAAGATCTTCATGACCCAGACAACCATGATGGTGTGACTACTCACCTAGAACCAGGCATCCTGGAACTTGAAGTCAAGGGGGCCTTAGGAAGTATCACTACAAACAAAGCTAGTGGAGGTGATGGAATTCCAGTAGGGCTATTTCACTTCCTACAAGATGATACTGTAAAAGTGCTACACTCAATATGCCAAATCTAGAACAAATCTGGAAAATTCAGCTGTGGCCACAAGACTGGAAAAGGTCAGTTTTCATTCCAATGCCAAAGAAAGGCAATGCCAAAGAATGTTCCAACTACTGCAAAACTGTAGTCATCTCACACACTAGCAAAGTAATGCTCAAAATTCTCCAAGCCAGATTTCAACAGTAAATAAACTGAGAACTTTCTGACTTTCAAGCTGAATTTAGAAAAGCAGAGGAACCAGAGATCAAATTGGATCCAACATCCATTGGATCACAGAAAAAGCAAGAGTTTCAGAAAAACATCTACTTCTCCTTCACTGACTATGCCAACAGCTTTGACTGTGTGGATCATAACAAGCTATGGAAAATTCTGAAAGAGATGGGAATACCAGACCACCTGACCTGCCTCCTGAGAAATCTGTGTGCAGGTCAGGAAGCAACAGTTAAAACCAAACATGGAATAACAGACTAGTTCCAAACTGGGGAAGGAATACATCAAGGCTGTATATTGTATCCTGCTTATTTAGCTTATATGCAGAGTACATCATGCGAAATGCCAGGATGGATGAAGCACAAACTCGAATCAAGATTGCTGAGAGAAATATTAATAACCTCAGATATGCAGATGACACCACCCTCCTGGCAGAAAGCAAAGAGGAACTGAGGAGCGTCTTCATGAAAATGAAAGAAGAGAGTGAAAAAGCTGGTTTAAAATTCAACATTTAAAAAATGGAAGATCATGGCCTCCTGTCCCGTCACTTCATGGCAAATAGTTGGGGAAACAATGGAACAGTGACAGACTTTATTTTCTTGGGTTCCAAAATCACTGCAGATGGTGACTGCAGCCATGAAATTAATAGACACTTGCTCCTTGGAAGAAAAGCTATCACAACCTAGACAGTATGTTAAAAAGCAAACACATTACTTTGCCAACAAAGGTCCGTCCAGTCAAAGCTTTGGTTTTTCCAGTAGTCATGTACAGATGTGAGAGTTGGACTATAAAGAAAACTTAGCACCGAAGAACTGATGCCTTTGAACTGTGGTGTTGGAGAAGACTCTTTAGAGTCCCTTGGACTGCAAGGAGATCCTGTCCATCCTAAAGGAGATGAGTCCTGAATATTCACTGGAAGGACTGATGCTGAGGCTGAAACTCCAATACTTTGGCCACCTGATGCAAAGAGCTGGCTCATTTGAAAAGACCCTGATGCTGGGAAAGATTGAAGGCGAGAGGAGAAGGGGATGACAGAGGATGAGATGGTTGGATGGCATCATCTACACTTCGGACATGAGTTTGAGTACGTTTGGGATTTGGTCATGGACAGGGAGGCCTGGTGTACTGCAGTCCATGGGGTCGCAGAGAGTCAGACGTGACTGAGCGTCTGAACGGGACTGACAAATGAATAGCTGAATAGTAAATAATTAGTTTAGAGAATTAAATGACTCCATGGTAGTTAATTAACTGGCTTTATTCTTGAGCAGAAATAAAGAAATTTAAATTAAGTGTCTATATTGGAACCCTTTAAGGACCGTGTACTGCATAAGTTCGTGCTAACAAAAGAAGACAAGGTGGAAAAAAGATAATTCATAACTCACAATGAGCAATTAATTTTGTAATTATTTGCCTGATTCACAGTTCAGTATGAAGGCCATACATGAACACCTGACAGAAGCATAGCTTTGTTGTCTAAGGTAAAAAAGCCTATATATTTTATGTGTAAGAATAGGGATTTTCTTATTTTATATAAACAAAATTTTAAAACCCATTATAGTGACAGGAATGCTAAACATAGAAGAGATATCCATAATCTTAACCTACTTGACAAACAAGAAATCTCCCGCTGTTTCACCACAGCTTAGTCCCCCACTGTAATAAAATCAGCACCACAGCAGGGTAGCGCTTGAGCTCTAAAGTACAGTAACTGCAGTACTCATTGAGGAGCAACAGCTTACAGAAGATGCTGTGGCTGGCCCTGAGAATTCAGCAATTATGTGTAGAAGAAAACTTGCAAATAAAGACTGTCAGAAGTTCTCCCCCTAGAGATGGAAACTATCTCATTACATGCCTTAAGTCAATTATAACACTGGTTGAACATTTCCCTAAAACAATTTTGTAGTAATTTTTACTATTACTGGGACATATGCTAGGAACAAAGTCAAAACAAACCAAAATACTGTACGTGAACACTGCTCCTCATTTACACAAGTGGGATTTTTTAACACACACGTGAAAACATGGAAAACATAGAAGCCACCTTGTGGCTCAGGCGGTAAAGAGTCTGCTTGCAATGCAGTAGACCCGGGTTCGATCCCTGGGTTGGGACAATCCCCTGAAGAAGGAAATGGCACCCCACTCCAGTAATCTTGCCTGGAAAATCCCATGGATAGAGGAGTCTGGCAGGTACAGTCCATGGGGTCGCCAAGAGTCGGACACGACTGAGTGACTTCCCTTTCACTTTTGAAAATGTAAGATTTAGGCATAAACAAGAGGTAAAATTATTGTTTTATATTATTTGATTTTGAAATCAAATTATTATACACAGCAGTTTCATGCAACCAGAGGATTGCTATTATTGATATTATTATTGTATATAATATCTTTCAAGCAGAAAAAAATGAGTTGAATTTTTTAAAAAATATAGAGATATATATAAACCATATATGTATATATATGTAAACCGTATATATATATATAAGCTGTATATATATGCATATATAAACTACATATATATGAAAATATGGACAAATGACAAACTGCAAAAAGTTTGCAATTCACATTATGAATCAAAGGCTAATTTCCTTAATGTAAAAGATACTTACAAATGAATAAGAAAAGGCTAATAACTCAATTTTCAGTGCTTCAAGAATATAATAAACATTTCTTAGGAAAAAGTCAAATATTTCTTAAACATATGAAAATAAATTCAGTCTCATGGATAATACAAAAGGCAAATTAGAACTACAACCAAAAATTTAGTTGGCAAATTTGTTTCTCATATGGATATAGGTTACTAATTTTGAAACTGCTTCACATCAAACAAATAGCTAAATAGATGGTGGATGGTAGCAGCCTGGTTATTGGAGAGAGAAGTTACAGATAAATAAGAAAGGAAGACTAGAATAAACCCTTCACTATTTCATTTAAGTCTGAGACATGAACACAAACACACATTTACATTCATATATGTATGCTGCTGCTGCTAAGTCGCTTCAGTCGTGTCCGACTGTGCGACCCCATAGACGGCAGCCCACCAGGCTTCCCCGTCCCTGGGATTCTCCAGGCAAGAACACTGGAGTGGGTTGCCATTTCCTTCTCCAATGCATGAAAGTGAAAAGTGAAAGTGAAGTCGCTCAGTCGTGTCCGACACTTTGCAACCCCATGGACTGCAGCCTACCAGGCTCCTCTGTCCATGGGATTTTCCAGGCAAGAGTACTGGAGTGGGGTGCCATTGCCTTCTCCCATATATGTATGAGGGAGAGATAAATAATTATAGATACATTACTCAATTCTGTACACAGAAAGGGCACCATTAACCCTTGAAAAGCAACAAACTTACTCAATGCCTCAATCTCCATTTCTAAATCCTATTCTCCACTGAGGAAACCAAGAGTTCTTGGAGAAATGAGTGATTCTAGGTCTAGGCAGGGAAAATATGAGATAAGCCTAAAGCATTTTATACTAAAACACAGGATATACTCAACTAACAAAAGCTTAGGGCTGTGTCTAAGGGACATGGGAGTCAACTTGAAAAAGCTCTCAATGACTAAGTCTGGAAGAATCTGAATAAGAAAATAAATAAACAACATACTGTTATGTTCTTGTTCAGTTAAGTCATATCTGAACTTGTGACTCACCAAGCTCCTCTGTAGGAGCTGTAACCCACCAGGCTCCTCTGTCCATGGGATTTCCCAGGCAAGAATACTGGAATGGGTTTGCCATTTCCTTCTCCAGGGGATCTTCCCCACTCAGGGATCAAATCCACGTCTCCTGCATCAGCAGGCAGATTCTTTATTACTGAGCCACCTGGGAAGCCCCATTATTAGATAACACCCCAAAGCATAAAATGTACATGAATCCATATTGATATGGATGTGACTGAAAAAATAAATGATGAATAAAAGAACAATGTAGTATCTTTGCAATGTTCCTATAAATTTAAAATTATTTCACAATCTTAAATTTATTACAAATAATGTTTATAAAGATATTTCATAAATAGAAATGTTCTCAACATTTTGCTAAGTATGCTGAAAAACTGAATAAACAATATAATTCCTATTTAGAAAATGTAAAGGAAAATATATCAAATTAAACCCCTCAAATCTACAGCAAACATTTTTTTTTTCTCTAAGAATGACAAATGTTAAAATGTTGGTAATTCTGAGTTGTTCAGATTACAAAGAGGCAGTTTCACAGAGACACATGGAGGTAGAGGTGCAATTGGCATGAAGTATCTCTTGGAGGGCAATTTGGCAACATATAACAACTGAAAATGCACTTATTATTTTACTTAGAGGGTTTCCTAATAATTTTTCCTACAGAAATCTTTGTACATATGGAGAATGCCCTATGCACATGAAAACTCACTACAGCAACTTTCTAATAACCAGTGTTTGCAAATAATCTAAATGTCCATCATGATGACTAGAGTATATCCACCCAATAGAGTACAACATCAGAGAAGGCAATGGCACCCCACTCCAGTACTCTTGCCTGGAAAATCCCATGGACAGAAGGGCCTGGTGGGCTACAGTCCATGGGGCTGCTAGGAGTCGGACACGACTGAGCGACTTCACTTTCATTTTTCACTTTTATGCATTAGCAGCAGCAGCAGAGTACTACATAGCTGTTAAAGAGGTTGATTGTTGTTGTTGACCGGATGCCATGATCTTAGTTTCTTAAAGGCTTTATATACACCGATATGAAAATTCCTCCAAAATACATTGTTTAGGGGAACAGCAGTAAGTTGCTAATGGTCTATTTGGCTTGATTACGATATATGTGTACGCACGCTCTCTCTCTCTTGCTCGCTCGCTCTCTCTCTCGCTCGCTCTCTCTCTCTCTCACATACAAAAACACAGACACTCGCACACATGTATAAGAAACTGGTTAAAAGTGTCTTCTGGAAGAATAACTGACTGATGGGGATTGAGAACTATAGGTGAGTTAATTTTACTGCACATAGTTTTGCACTTAAATTTTGTGCATAGAGTATCTACTTTCAGTTCAGTTCAGTCACTCAGTCGTGTCCAACTCTTTGCGACCCTATGAATTGCAGCACGCCAGGCCTCCCTGTCCTGTCACCAACTCCCGGAGTTCACTCAAACTCACATCTATCGAGTCGGTGATGCCACCCAGCCATCTCATCCTCTGTCGTCCCCTTCTCCTCCTGCCCCCAATCCCTCCCAGCATCAGAGTCTTTTCCAATGAGTCAACTCTTTGCATGAGGTGGCCAAAGTACTGGAGTTTCAGCTTTAGCATCATTCCTTCCAAAGAACACCCAGGACTGATCTCCTTTAGAATGGACTGGTTGGATCTTCTTGCAGTCCAAGGGACTCTCAAGAGTCTTCTCCAACACCACAGTTCAAAAGCATCAATTCTTTGGTGCTCAGCTTTCTTCACAGTCCAACTCTCTCATCCATACATGACTACCAGAAAAACCATAGCCTTGACTAGATGGACCTTTGTTGGCAAAGTAATGTCTCTGCTTTCGAATATGCTGTCTAGGTTGGTCATAACTTTCCTTCCAAGGAGTAAGCGTCTTTTAATTTCATGGCTGCAATCACCATTTGTGATTTTGGAGCCCCCCAAAATAAAGTCTGACACTTTTTGCACTGTTTCCCCATCTATTTGCCATGAAGTGATGGGACCAGATGCCATGATCTTAGTTTTCTAAATATTGAGCTTTAAGCCAACTTTTTCACTCTGCAGGTCAGGAAGCAACAGTTAGAACTGGACATGGAACAACAGACTGGTTCCAAATAGGAAAAGAAGTACGTCAAGGCTGTATATTGTCACTCTGTTTATTTAACTTATATGCAGAGTACATCATGAGAAATGCTGGGCCGGAAGAAGCACAAGCTGGAATCAAGATTGCTGGGAGAAATCTCAATAACCTCAGATATGCAGATGACACCACCCTTATGGCAGAAAGTGAAGAGGAACTAAAAAGCCTCTTGATGAAAGTGAAAGAGGAAAGTGAAAAAGTTGGCTTAAAGCTCAACATTCAGAAAACTAAAAACTGAAAAACTCAACATGATCTTTCCCAAAATTTAATTAAATTATTTCATAGAGTAAATAAAGTTTTAATTAGTACACTGCCAATAACTGAGGAGACATTTTTTACATGTTAGAGGTTTTAACAGCCTTAACTAATTAATTAGCTATAAACTGAATAAAGTTAGCAGTTTATAGTCATTGGGAAAGATATTACATCTATCCCGGATTAGAAAATGTTGACCCAGCATTTTCATGTTATACAGAAATCACTAAACAGTGGTTACCCTGCTATGCACAATAGATCTGCATCCTTTCTATGGTGGTTAATGGGTATGTGGATTGCAAAAAAGGTCATGGAATTTTCTCCTTAAGGGGGAAGGGAATAAGTTTAGTTTAGTGTTGTGATTTGAAGTGGAAAAATGATATAAATTTGTCCAACCTTTCCATCTATGTCAGAAGTTTTACACTTGGTCATCTACAGGGTACTACAAGCTGGACTAGCTTCAGGAAAGTCAGTGTATTCCACGAATTGGGTCAGGTTCTACCACCACTGAGAGGGTGGGTGGTATAACATATAATTACATAATACAATATATATGATATATATTAAGCATATATATCACATTAGATATATTTAAATATATAATATATAAAATATATATATTTTATATAAACCTAGATAGCATATTGAAAAGCAGAGACATTACTTTGCCAACAAAGGTCCGTCTAGTCAAGGCTATGGTTTTTCTGGTAGTCATGTATGGATGAGAGAGTTGGACTGTGAAGAAAGCTGAGCACCAAAGAATTGATGCTTTTGAACTGTGGTGTTGGAGAAGACTCTTGAGAGTCCCTTGGACTGCAAGAAGATCCAACCAGTCCATTCTAAAGGAGATCAGTCCTGGGTGTTCTTTGGAAGGAATGATGCTAAAGCTGAAACTCCAGTACTTTGGCCACCTCATGCAAAGAGTTGACTCATTGGAAAAGACTCTGATGCTGGGAGGGATTGGGGGCAGGAGGAGAAGGGGATGACAGAGGATGAGATGGCTGGGTGGCATCACCGACTCGATAGATGTGAGTTTGAGTGAACTCCGGGAGTTGGTGACAGGACAGGGAGGCCTGGTGTGCTGCAATTCATGGGTCGCAAAGAGTCGGACACGACTGAGTCACTAAACTGAACTGAACTGAAAGATATAATTTTAGCTTGTCACTGGAAAAAATCACATTTGATATGCTGAGTTGGTGAGGGTAAAGACAAATGTTGGTGACCTACTGGTACAATCTATGGAGGGCAATTGACATTGCATAGTAAAAGTTTTTTAAATGTTCACATCCTATTATCCAGAAAATCCTACATATATATTAAGAGCGGTCATTGCAGTATTGTTCATAAAAGTCTGAAAATACCTTTAAAATTCTCTGTAATAGTGACTGACTAAATAAATGATGCTACACTCATCCAATGGACCATGGGGTCATGACAAAGAATGAGATAGCTCCAGAAGCAACAAAATAAAATATATTCATGATAGCTACATTTCTAAATAAGAAAGTATAGGTCATTTTGTATATAGGGCTAATTTATGTAAAAGTAAAAGGAATTCACATAAATGCTTACAGATGAGTGGATATTTCTGGAAGTACACAAGTGAAACTTCTAACAGTGGTTGTTCTTAGAGAAACTGAGTGACTGAAGACAAGAGTGAGAGAGAGAGTTACTTTTCACTCTTTGGTAACCGGAGTGATATGTCTTCAAGTATGAGATTATCATTCCCACCAAAGAAGTCATTCTTCTGGGGTTGGGACATTCTTTCTAAAAATCTAACACAATCTTAGTTTTAATAGTAGGAAGCAAATGAGATTAAATTGGGACTACATTTAAGCCTAGAGACAAACAGAAGAGGTTTGGTGTATGGATGTTCGTGGAACAGTAGGTGTTTTCTAGGGAGAGTCACGGTGACTTGATGGCATGTGAAGGGAGGAAGGGTTAAGGAATCACCAACACGAATATCCCTGGTTTACTGTGCTTTAGGTTAATTCTAGACTGAAAATGTCTCTAAAGGGCATATAGAGTTTTTCCTACAGGAAAGTGCTATCTTGATTTATAGTATCTACCTACTATATATCCTGTAGGATGTAAAGGCACACCTGAAGGACTCCAGAGAACTCTACTATTGATAATTTGAAAAACAGTGAAAACCATTTAAAATCTCATATCAATAACAACTGATAAATACATTTTATTTTGAACTCAGGGAGATCAAATGAGACTTAATCTGTTCTTTTCCATATGCACTGTTTTTCTACTTCAAATTCTAAAACAAACAAACTGCTTAGGTTTCATCAGAAAGAAAATTTTAAAAACTGCTAATTGGTAATGTACTTTAATTTGTTAATTTAGTACACAAAAAAACAGTGGAAAACATATTACTAGGTAATCTTTCTCCCTTCTAATCAAATATGTCTCTGGATAGCAACAAATTAGCTCAACATTGAAATCTGCATGAAAATCTTAGGGCCTGGCTATGGAAAATTCTAGAGAACAGAAAATTTGCCAACCTGCTAATTAAGCATTTTTAATGAATAATGCTTTTAATTGCAAGTGAACACATCTGGGAAACAAGGCAAACCAGAGGAACATATGATTGATCAAATCTGGAGAAGAATTTATATATGTAGCTTTCCCCCTCAGACCTGTCCTCCAAGAGGCTAGGTACCGAATTACTCTTTAGAAAAAATGCCAAAACCTTATCTCATAAAAGTTAGATTGCCATTTCCTTTCTAGAATCTTATGGCAGAATTCAACTGTAATCTGTCATTATGGTGGTACAATGGTCATATTAATAACACTTATTTAATTTTGGCCAACATTTAAGTAACTTTACCATTCAAATCTCATGTATATGAGTTAGGAAACAAACAAAACTACTGATGATTTGTTTCTATTCATCAATTTACAAGACCTAACATTGCTTGGTGGCTAGAATAGACCTAAATAACATGTTTGATTTTGTTGTAATAAAATAAACATACATGAATTATATGTCTTTTAAGACATAAATTGGTCTAAAAATAAAGGGAGTTATGAAAAGCAAATTCTAGGAATTACATAAGATTGTAGCAATTAAGACTTCAATGTGATAACAGCAGATGTAGGGAAACTGAAGGATTGAGTGCCCTTGTAACCTGATGGTGGCAGCATAAATCGGGGCAATGTGCTAGGAGAAGAGAAGAAATTTGGCTATTTGTGGTAGCTGACTTAAAAATATTCAAATCTTTTTACTCAACAACCTCAGTTCTAAGACTATTTAAAGAACCAAGATAGACTATCCTGTCTTACAAACTGGCCAGAATGCAGACAAAGATGCTCACTGCAGCATTATTTCTAATAGTGAAAAAACAGAAATAACCATAAATTCTAAGATTTGGATAATAGTTAAATTATAGCATATATCTAAGAGGAAATCTATACAGTCATAAGAGTACTGCTTCTGAAGCACAACTGATGGGAAAGTTGAAAAAAATAGGCTACAATTTTGGATGTATTTGATTCCATTTTTCATATTAATTCTTTTTTTTAATAAAAGGAAAAGCATCATAAAAGGAAATATAATGACATGATTATGTTCATTGGCTGGAATTATGAATACTTCATGTGTTTATTTTACTTGAAATTTTATACATTTTCCAAATATTCTAAATGACCATTTCTATTAAAATAAAACTACTGAGTTTTCAAAGTAAAAAATTTCAATGACTAAAAAGTAACTTACTATATTCAACAAGCCTAAAATTAGGTTGGATTTTTCAATTTTACTTTTAATATACCAACATCTGGCTAATATGTGGAAAACATATGGTACATGTAAAATACCCTTACAGTATCTATGTTGATTAGCTAAGATTTTCCATATCAGAAACAAGAGTAAAATGACAGTTAATATAATTGCGTATATTAGTATATGTATCTAATGAAAATACAAATATTTTTCAGGTTGGTATTATTCAGCTTGATAGAACAGTTACAGCAATTATAGAATAACTTTTAATAACTTTTCTAGCAGGGGGCTATGTCTCAATTTCTCTGTGCATTCTGCAACTCTGATCTATGCTCGGTCCCACTGTTTCTAACTGATTTTCAATGGTGTGGAGCTAAAGGAGAAATGAGCTGAGTCCATACTCCGTTTAAGTGCCCATTTACATGATGATTTGTAGCCTCATATAAAATGATGATGCTCTTGGCCACTTGACATGCTACATGCTCTAAATTATATTAAGTATTTGTATCTGTCATTTTTCACCCAAGGAGGAAAGCCTGCTTTGCCACAAGTCCTTTACAACTCATTATGTGGTCTTCCTTTCATAAGAACTCCACTGGGGATCAAAATTATGGCCTTTGAATAGCTTTCTTCCACATAAGACTAATTACCTTATACAGGAATCAAACCTGTAATTTTAATTTCATTAACACTATATTCTAGCTGATTTAGCTGACTCCTATTACTTATTAAAAAACCAGCAAATGGAAAATTATTTTCTTAAGCTAAATGTAAATTCACACCACTCATTTTATTATTTTCAGTAAAAGGTTTACAATAATGAAAGATATTGAAGTTATTAGACCCTCTCTCATGCAGTTTGGACTCTTACAAGGCATAAACGTAAAAATTGATTTTAGAAAACAACTGAATAAGAAAAAAAATCTTTAGGATGTTAGCGTAAAATGTGATAGAGGTAAAATAAGTACTGAATACTGAATATTCCTTCAATCTATATAGGTAATAGAGTGCAAATTATTGGTAAGAAATCAGCATTCTATAGCTGATATAAATGTATCAACTTGGGAACTAGTTTCATAGTGTTTTATCTCTATCTGAATAATGGGTGTCTGTGTTACACTAAGTGAAAATATAGAACAAAATCTCATGATTTGTAGTCAGTCAGCCAGTTCCTCACTTTTCATTTGTTAAGGTTTCCTCGGTGTGCGGAGAAGGCAATGGCACCCCAGTCCAGTACTCTTGCCTGGAAAATCCCATGGACGGAGGAGCCTGGTAGGCTGCAGTCCACGGGGTCGCTAAGAGTCGGGCAAGACTGAGCGCCTTCACTTTCACTTTTCACTTTCATGCATTGGAGAAGGAAATGGCAACCCACCCCAGTGTTCTTGCCTGGAGAATCCCAGGGACGGGGGAGCCTGGTGGGCTGCCGTCTATGGGGTCGCACAGAGTCGGATACGACTGAAGCGACTTAGCAGCAGTAGCAGCAGGGTGTGCTAACTTGCTATAATGTACTTGAAGGAAAACAGTTAATGTCTGATCTCTTCTGTTCTTACAGCCTTAACCTTTCTCCTTGCCCCAGGAACTTATCTTTTCCCAGAAAGCCACATATGATCAAAGTCCTATTGATAGAGGCACACTGCATCCTCTGACCAGGAAACCGCATGGCAAGGAGAATTCACAGATACTTGGATCAAATGGGATTATATTGGTACAATAAAATAGCTTTTATAGACTTGAGCGCCACACAATCAGAGGTATGGTTCACAAAATTGGAGAAAATGATTTTCTTCTAGGGCTGCTTGGGACTGAGCAGTAGGCTAACATCTGGAAACACCTGCTTTGCTTATGTAAATCAAGCATTGGGATATCTGTGCAATTATTCATAAACTCCTGTCAAGGAACGTAAGAGTGCATAATGATAGTAAATGACAGAAGCTTATGTCCACTACAAAGCTATTTTAAAGTTTCATTTTTAGTTGTCTGGTGACTCTTGAATCTTTTGAGAAACTGCCAGTTCACCTTAATTACATTAGATAATGCAATTCATGGGTTGTTTCTAGGCTACTGGTCTCCTCACTATAATGGGAATCAATGCAAAAATAAAAAGCTTACTTATAAAATAGGAAATAAACAGTGCATAAAAATTTCAGAAAAGCAGTTCTTGATTACATGGGCAGCACACTAGCTGGCTAGAATTGGTTAACAGTAAAATTTACTTAAATAACATTTGCAATATTTTAACTCTTTCTAGACTGAAAAACGCTTTGAGAGTATTTTCTTATCACTCTTATAAATGAACAGTGTCTCCATTAGAAAAGACAAAAGCTTGCTTTTTAGATGATCCAGCGTGGCTGCTATTGTTAACCCTGAAAGGATAAGGCAGCTTCTGCATATTGGGTTATTTCTCATAAAATGCACAGAATAAAGCCATCAATAATAACATCTTAATGAAGAAAATAATTTTCCTCATGTTTTAAAAAAAGAGAAGAAAATTCAAGGAGAACATTCCTCTTTGTCTCCATTTCACAAAAACAATTATTCAATTATTTATCACATAACTATTATATGCTGCTCTCTGTTCTGTCAGATACATAGATTTTTTAAAAAATATCAAAACAGCGAATTCTTGTCTTTAGAGTGTTTACGGTCTTATAGTAAAGCTAGTCAAGAAAGCTAATGTGAAAAGGAATATTTGGATGACATACAGGATGAGTGGGTAACCTATATAGAGTTGTCACAGTATTGAAAAAATGAAGTAGGTTATGAGAGCAAGTAGAAGCTAAGTTCTCAGTGTGTACTGTGGACAAAGAATGTTGACTTTCATATCAGTAAACAAAGGATACTGCAGTCATCAAGCTATCGGCCTGTGTGTGTGTGTGTGTGTGTGTGTGTATGTATGGGGGTGGGGGTGTCCCGACTGTGTACCTTGAAGGAATTCAGGATGGAGAAAAGCAAGATACTGACCCTAGATAGTTAAGGTGCATATCAAAGGAATGATTTCTATGAGCCAAGACCCTTGCATCTTTCCATACATTGAAAACCTTACTAAATACATTAATTTGAAATGCCTTGTTTTCTTTAATTAATGTTAATCTTTTAATGCTCCAACAACGTGTTTTGGTTTTTTGTTCCCCCAAAATTCCTATCTATCCTGGCTCATCCCTTATCTCTTGGGAATGGTCCCTCAGGGCTGAGAAGCTGTCTACCAGGCTTAAGTCCTCAGTGTAAGAAAGTGAAGTCGCTCAGTCATGTCTGACTCTTTGCGACCCCATGGACAGTAGCCTACCAGGCTCCAAGATCCATGGGATTTTCCAGGCAAGAATACTGGAGTGGGCTGCCATTTCCTTCTCCAGGGGATCTTCCCAACCCAGGGATCAAACCTGGGTCTTCTGCATTGCAGACAGACGATTTATCATCTGAGCCACGAAGTCCTCAGTAAGTTCCCCAAATAAAACGTACTTTTTAACTTTAAGGCTGTGCATTTTTTTCAGTCCACAGAACAATTAGGTCATTATGGGTACAGCATAAGAGGTGTTTGTACATGAGTTTGACAGGGCTGTGATAGGGGAAAAAAAAAAAAAACAAGCTACAATAGGTTAAAAGTAAGAGCTGAAGTGATATAATTATTACTTTGTGCTGTGAACATTCTTAACATTTCACATGTACGCAGTCATTAAATCTTTTCAAAAATAATACCTTCTCAGTAATAATATTATTTCAAACATTTTACAGTTGAGAAACTAAAGGCGCAGAGATGACATGACTTGTTAAAGGTGATGCAGCTAACCACTGAAACTCGAATTTAAGTTCCCTTTGACACTTTCTTCAGAGTTCAAGGTTAGAGTGGCAAACATGGCCTTCTCTATCACAATAAAGTTTGGAATTAATACTGAGGTTGATATGCCAACACTGAAAATATTTAAGCTAAAAATAATTTCAAATCTGTATTTTAGAGAACTTTCGTAGGCAGAAATAGTAATGATGTTTGGAAGGAGAGAAGACACTGGCAGGGCCATCATTAAAGAAGTTTTTGTATCAGTCCAAACAAGAAATAATAAGGGCCTGATAGAAGGGAGAAGGCAGCTGACAAATGTCCCTTGGCAGAAAAAAAATTCTCTTGAATTTTTCCGCATATTGAACAGATTCTTCTCATTATGTATAGTATTTCAAATATTTAAATGGGGGAGAATAGAAAGGATATAAACTTGGCAAAAGGGAAAAACCACAAATGGCAACTACTATTAAAATTAATTGTAAGTAGAAGGTCAAGGGCATTCAGCCAAATCTTTGCTTCAGGATAGGTATTGCTAGAACATGTTGAATACATAGGCACATCTGGAAAATGTATGTAGTTTGTTTTTTTGTTAAAAAGCTGGTTTTTAAAAGTCAGTTTTCTATTAGAATATCATTTAACCATATAATATAAAGGTCTACTGCTGCTGCTGCTAAGTTGCTTCAGTCGTGTCCGACTCTGTGTGACCCCAGAGACGGCAGCCCACCAGGCTCCCCCGTCCCTGGGATTCTCCGGGCAAGAACACTGGAGTGGGTTGCCATTTCCTTCTCCAATGCATGAAAGTGAAAACTGAAAGTGAAGTCGCTCAGTCGTGTCTGACTCTTAGCGAGCCCATGGACTGCAGCCCACCAGGCTCCTCCATCCGTGGGATTTTCCAGGCAAGAGTACTGGAGTGGGGTGCCATTGCCTTCTCTGATATAAAGGTCATTTAATATTAAATATTATTTAATTATTATTTTCTAATTTTAAATGTACTACTCTTAAAAGTGATAACTTAAAAAAAAAATGCTTGTTCAGGAAGGTTCAAGAGATTCAGTAGATAAATATACCTTGAAGAAAGTACAAAATTTAAGTCATCATGCATGTTATACTAAAATTTTTAGATGAACCTGCTTCGTGATAGATTTACTTTCTCTAGGGGAATAAAATCAGTGAAAGTAGTAAGACCAAAAACAAAACCAACATAAATATCCCATCCTAATAAAGAGTAATGGAGGTGGTCTTATATTCATTGTAATAAAAAACAGGGAGTACACATCATCCTTGAAACAATCATCTGTTCACAGAGGCACTCCTCAGCACTTTGACTTACGCTTCACTGTACCTGTGTAGGTACAAGCTCAGCAGATGCTTGATCTCTGTAACTACACGGACCATCACTAATCAGTGGCCCATCATAAGAACTGCTTTGTAAGCTCCAACCTAAATTTGAGGACAATTTGAAGTGAGCACTTTCGGCATTTCTTCAAGGATGCTTGATTAGCGTTAAACATACTGAATGAAATAACATTTGCAGTGGATGTGTACCTCAAACCTAGAGCCATCTAGCTGAATCAATGGATCTCCTTACATCCAAAGGAAAATCGCTCATGCATTTCTGTATTATCAGAGCTATAATAGGTTAGCTGAGGCTGAAGACATTAATCACTTTTGCTCCTAAGTATTATTTTGAATATTAAATATAATGTCCTTGAAGGTGGTAATGTGTAAAATGAACATATGAATGACAATATTGAAAATACTCTAATTGTCTACTAAATTATCAAAATATTTATGTTCTTGTATTTTTCACTAAATTTTTAATGCATTTTTAAGTTAAAAAACAGAAATCCCAATGATGATAATGATTGAAAGATGATAATTATAAAAGAAATATAGCAGTTTATACTTATTAACCAGGTACTATGTGCCCAGGCTACTCATTTTACATTTTATCTTTTCTTCACAACAACTTTACGAAGTAGATTTCATTATTAGTCCCATATTAAGCTGAAACTCCAGTACTTTGGCCAACTCATGCGAAGAGTTGACTCACTGGAAAAAACTCTGATGCTGGGAGGGATTGGGGGCAGGAGGAGAGTGGGACAACAGAGGATGAGATGGCTGGATGGCATCACTGACTCGATGGACGTGAGTCTGAGTGAACTCTGGGTGTTGGTGATGGACAGGGAGGCCTGGCGTGCTGCGATTCATGGGGTCACAAAGAGTCAGACATGACTGAGCGACTGAACTGAACTGAACTGAACTGAACTGATGGGTGAAAAGACTATGGTGTGTAGAATTTCAGTACTTTATCCATATATATCCACAAGTAGGAATCAGGATTTATCTACTTAAAAAAAAACAAAGTCTACCTTGATCAGTCATCATTCTATGCAATTTACATTATTTGACTATAAACAAACAAACATAATACTAAACTTCAGTATTCAAAGCAACAGATATTCTGCTTGTCAGTTATTGGTGTTATGTCTTGGTCTTAAATGTACTCATTTATATTCAGCTCTGTGACTATGAACTTTATTTCTCCTTCCCACATGACTCCCAGTTATATTCTTTCAATAGAGGACATTAAAGAGAGATTCAAAGGCATCATGAAGAGAGAAAATACAATCCTTGTCCTGTTTCCTGCAGCAAACTGTCGCTGGTTGACTACTATGTTCATAAAAAACATATGTTTAAAAACTGTTGTGATTCTTCTCATTAAATTCCAAACTTTTACAAAACTGGGACAACTGATATCCTCTTTTATATATGATTAAAATATCTATAAAAGGTAGTCAGTAAAATACATATCAACATTGAAAATTTTCTCAAAGTTTAATAGAAACCATGTATGATAGGGAAGAACAAGGAGTATTAGTTTACAGCAACAGTAGAAATTAGACTGAAGCAGATGTGTACATTTATTAGCTAACAATATCTTTCTGTTTTTCTTTTATAAACAATTAACTCTTTACTATAGACATTTTCAATATGCACAAAAAGAAAAAAAAAACAGTGGTATAATTACCCTACACATTACACATAACCTAGTTTCAACAATGCTAATTTTGACTCATCTATTATTTCACTTTTACTTTTTATTTCACTTTATTTAATTTTTTCTGAAGTTTTCTTTATCCCAGAAATCATATAAGTTAACTTGAAATCCTTCAATATGTGTCTCTAAAAGATAATCATTTAAAAAAATTATGGTCCCTTTAAAATAGGGCTTCCTAGGTGACATAGTGGTACAGAGCCTGCCTGCCAATGCAGGAGACACAAGTTTGATCCCTGTGTTGGCAAGATTCCTTGTAGTAGGAAACGGCAAAACACTCCAGTATTTTGCCTGGGATATCCCATGGACAGAGGAGCCTGGTGGGCTACAAGCGTGGCATTGCAAAGAGTTGGACATGACTGAACAACTAAGCATGGACCTTTAGAATACCTAATAATATTAAACATAATTTATTCATGTCTTCTAATACTCAGTTGATGTTTAAGTGTCTACTTTGCTTCAGAATGGTTTCTGCTGTTGATTTGTTCAAGTTAAAACCCACATACGGTCACACTTCCACTTGTAACTAACTATTCCTCCTTTCCTCTGCTTTATTGACTATGCCAAAGCCTTTGACTATGTGGATCACAATAAACTGTGGAAAATTCTGAAAGAGATGGGAATACCAGACCACCTGACCTGTATGCAGGTAAGGAAGCAACAGTTAGAACTGGACATGGAACAACAGACTGGTTCCAATAGGAAAAGGAGTACGTCAAGACTGTATATTGTCACCCTGCTTATTTAACCTATATGCAGAGCACATCATGAGAAACACAGGGCTGGAGGAAGCACAAGCTGGAATCAAGATTGCCAGGAGAAATATCAATAACCTCCAATATGCAGATGACACCACCCTTATGGCAGAAAGTAAAGAAAAACTGAAGAGCCTCGTGATGAAAGTGAAAGAGGAGAGTGAAAGTGTTGGCTTTAAGCTCAACATTTACAAAACTAAGATCATGGCATCCGGTCCCATCACTTCATGGGAAACAGATGGGGAAACAGTGCAAACAATAGCTGAATTTATTTTTGGGGGGCTCCAAAATCACTGTGGATGGTGACTGCAGCCATGAAATTAAAAGACACTTATTCCTTGGAAGGAACGTTATGACCAATCCAGGCAGCATATTAAAAAGCAGAGACATTACTTTGCCAACAAAAGTCCATCTAATCAAGGCTATGGTTTTTCCAGAAGTCATGTATGGATGTGAAAGTTGTACTGTAAAGAAAGCTGAGTGCCAAAGAATTGATGCTTTTGAACTCCAGTGTTGGAGGCTCTTGGGAATCCCTTGGACTGCAAGGAGATCCAACCAGTCCATCCTAAAGGAGTTCAGTCCTGGGTGTTCACTGGAAGGACTGATATTGAATCTTAAACTCCAATCCTTTGGCCACCTGATGCAAAGAGCTGACTCATTTGAAAAGACCCTGATGCTGGGAAAGATTGAGGGCAGGCGGAGAAGGGGACGACAGAGGATGAGATGGTTGGATGGCATCACTGACTCAATGGACATGAATCTGGGTAGACTCCCAAGAGTTGGTGATGGACAGGGAGGACTGGCGTGCTGCAGTCCATGGGGTCGCAAAGAGTCAGACATGACTGAGCAACTAAACTGAAACCGATTCCTCCTTTCATGTTCCTTTTTGTACCAGGGGGCAGAAATTACAATTTGAAAAAGAAGCTGTGATACCAATATTTCTAGTGCTGCGATTCATGGGGTTGCAAAGAGTCGGACACAACTGAGCAACTGATCTGATCTGATCTGATCATTAAATATGATGAAGAAATCAGGTCATTTATCCTGTAAAATTGCTTTATTTTATACATGGTTAATTGCTTCTTCATGTGTCGTTTAACTTGTCCTGTGCACTACTGCTGCTGCTAAGTCGCGTCAGTTGTGTCCAACTCTGTGCGACCCCATAGACAGCAGCCTACAAGGCTCTGCTGTCCATGGGATTCTTCAGGCAAGAACACTTGAGTGGGTTGCCATTTCCTTCTCCAATGCATGAAAGTGAAAAGTGAAAGTGAAGTCACTCAGTCATGTCTAACTCAGCAACCCAATGGATTGTAGCCCACCAGGCTCCTCTGTCCATGGGGTTTTCTAGGCAAGGGTACTGGAGTGGGGTGCCATTGCCTTCAGATTTTTTTTGAACTGGTCATTTTTTAATTTTTTTTTTTACTTTGTTTTTTGTAAGAGAGTCGGACACGACTGAGCGACTTCACTTTCACACATTGGAGAAGGGAATGGCACCCCACTCCAGTGTTCTTGCCTGGAGAGTCCCAGGGAAGGGGAGCCTGGTGGGCTGCAGTCCATGGGGTCTGGAAGAGTCAGACACGACTGAGTGACTTCACTTTTACTTTTCACTTTCGTGCACTGGGGAAGGAAATGGCAACCCACTCCAGTGTTCTTGCCTGGAGAATCCCAGGGACGGGGAGCCTGGTGGGCTGCCGTCTCTGGGGTCGCACAGAGTCGGACATGACTGATGCGACTTAGCAGCAGTAGCAGCAGCCATACACAGTACTGTGAAATCTTCCAAACAGTTAAGAAAGAACAATAGCAATTGTACTCAATTTTTTGCACTGAATATAAATATATTAATTAAAATATGAACATGTGTATTTGTATATTTATTTACAATATAAACATACACAAAACATTATATAAATTTATAAATACAAACAAAGGCAGGTTTTTTCATAAATGTATTGTTGCTTTAATATTTATTAATTTATTTATTTTTCCTTATGAACAACAGAAATTTATTTTTCACAGTTTTGGAGGCTAGAGGTACAAAATCAGGGTAGCAGCATGGCCAGATGAGGGCCCTTTTCTGAGTTGCAGACTTCTGTCCTCTAGCAAGTCTCCTTAATATATATTAAGGCCCTTAACTAACATTTTGGCCCTCTCTCTTTTATTGATTCTAATATTGCTATTTTAAGTTTTAGTTTTTCATCCACTCTCATTCTTCAGATGATCACATGTTATTTCAGGGCTTTAAATACTGTCAACATACTATTGATTCCAAAATTTGTATCTATATTCCTGATTTCTCCCTGAATGCCAGATTCATATAGCTAATTAACATTTCCACCTAAAATGCCAAATTCATACCTTAACCTTAGAAGGTGCAAAACTGAGCTATTACAGTTTTACTCCATAGGACTTCTCTTCTCACTGTCTTCCCAATCACAGTTAACAACTCAGTCCTTGGTGTTCAGGACAAATTCCTGTACACCATATTTGACTCTCTTTGCTCCTAGAAAGCAAAAGTTAGTAACAGACTTGCAATCTGTTTGTTACCTTAATCCATCTGAGAAAGAAATGGATGACCTGGTTGACCTTTCATATTATGTAATTAACAAGACCTAGTAAGAAGATGCTTCACAAATGAAATGACTCCTGTGCAAGCACTGTATCACCTACAGTATTTAAACTTCTCCTGTTAAATCTGAACCAGAGTATTATGTCCTCAGGCATGAAAAGATCATTTTATGGAGAGCTGTACTCACGGCTTCATACCTTTCCAATGGAAAAATGCTTGGCTTATGTTTAACTATGACCTGCAACCAAGAATTACTAGTAAACTTGATAGTGGATAAGATCTGTAACTCATCTTGAGTCTGCTTTGACAATCTGACCCTTAATTTTATCACACTGTCCACAACTGACAGTCAACACCTTCTACTGAATCTACTATCAAAATTTACCTTCTATTCTCCTACTTCTCTCTATTTCCCAGTGTATCTACATCTTCTGTCTCCTGGACTATTTCATTCATTTTCCCAGTAGCATCCTTACCTCTGCTCTTGAGTTCTTTCATGTAGTTTTATACATAACAGTCAGAGTCATAATTCTTAAAAAATGCAAATGGATCATGTCAATCCTTTGTTCTAAACCTTTCAAGCCTTCAGTATTGGAACCAAGTTCCTTTCAAAGAACAAAGCCCTATGTGATTTACTTATTTCCTCCCCCTTTTCTGACCTCATTTTCTGTTGCTTTTTCCCAGACTCACTCTGCTCCAGCCATACTGGTTCATTGACCAAACCAGGTACTGTCTCATATCACGGTCTATGCAAAGGCTAATGCTTTCTGCATGAATTGCTAACTGTCTTATTTCCTTAAGGACTTAAAAGAAACGTCTCCTACTCTAAAAGGCCTTCTCTGGTCATCTTAGTAAAACTGTAACTTCACCTTCAATATTTCCTATCCAATCTCCCTTTTGTTTTTTTAATCTTTAACAATCAGCATTGCACTATGTGTATATATATATACATACACACACACATATGTAGAGTATATATATATATGTATACTTTATATATATGTATATATAAAGTATATCAGCATACGTTAATATAACATATATTCTCCTTAAATATTAATTATTTCTTTCCTATAACACTGTAAGCTTCTTGAAAGCAGGGATTTTTGTTATCTGTTGTATGCCATATTATTTGTTATTTTCAGATTCCTAAAAAGTGCCTAATACATAGAAGTGTTCAACACTCTTGACTCTAAAGCGCATTCTTGGGAGCGGGGAGTGGATGAGTTCTGGGTAGCTGTGGATCAAGCCTCGATTGTGTGCTCAAAGTCCAAGCTGACTGAACACCTCATGACCAAATACACTGGCTCTGTAACTGGTCCTTTCCATCTTAGGGAGTCCTACGATTTTACTCTATTTCCCTCTTGAAATTCCTAATCCTATTTCTTGAGTTTGACACTGGAGCATCTGTGAGTGTTAACAAAATCAAAAAGAGGAGTTTGGAAGGCGTTTTTCAGATGCTTACAGGCTTAATATAAGTCTATTGTTTTCAGATAACTTTCATTAGCTCTGTCACGTTTAAGAAAATTATTTTTCCTCTTGTGTTTCCATTCTAAAATTTAAAATATTTATTTTTAACAGTTAATACAGTCACATGGCTCCACATTTAAAAAATACAAAATGTATTCAGTGAAATGTTTCCCTCTCATTTCTTCATTTTAATCATCTCCTTTCTCTTCCAAAGTCACTGGCATAATCAGCACACTGTATAATCTTCTTGATATATCTTTTACACACACACATAGATCCACCATATCCTTTTTTATTTATATTTATACAAATGATAGCATATCACACACACTGATCTGCACCTTGCTTTGTTCACTTCATGTATTTCGGAGATCTCTTTGTTTTAGTGCATAGAGAAACATACATTCTTTTTTTATGGCTGTATGCATTACATTGCATAGATGTACCTTCCTTTAGTTAATTAGCCAGCTATCAATGAAAACTGACTGGCTAGTGCTTATTTCCATGGTTAATGTATAATAGGATATAATATCTAGTTCTAAGCAACTTATAACATAGTAGGATATGGACTATAGGCTAGAATTGTATCTATTCCAATTCAGTGATCTGAACAGTCTCCAGGAAACAAGTATCACTAAATAAATAAGGCCAGCTAAATAACTGTAGATACTCCATCTACAGGCTTGGCACAAAATTAGGAAACTTCATTATGATTCTAGTACAGCTTCTAAATACAGAGAGTATTTTAACTTCTTCATGATGGGTAGCAATTAATCTGTTATGGAATTGTACCCACAGCATATTAATCCACGGAGCCAGAAAGTTCCTGGTGATGACACAGCACTTCTTCTGCTTGGTGGTATTGCTAAATCTGTTCTTTTTCATCAACCCACCAATGTGCATTTATTGAACATTGAATATAGGCAGAGTACCCTGACTTCAAGGCTTTAAAGATAAGCTAGAAAGATGAATTTAAACTATGAAAAGGATCCCTGGAATTTAGGACAATACATAGATCTGTTTCATAAATAGAAGCTATGAACAAAATAAACAAAGTGCACTAAACAATTTAACACAATTTTATAAGTGTTACCAAGCAAACAGGCACCCAGGAATATGGCAAGAGAGAGCTTATATGATTTTTAAAATTGGAATTCAGATTTAAAAAAGTACTCTGGAGCAATGATGACATTGATGAGTGATGATATTATGAAGGCTGAATGGGCTTTTGAAGAAAATAAATGGTGGGGGGGCGGTGTGTTTTGGTTGCCATGAATTTCTTCGAAGTGAAATAAGTTACATTAGGAGAAAAGTAAATGAACTGCTTTGGCCAAATCATACAATCTGTGTCGGGAAGCAGTAGGTGATGATGCTGGAAATGTAGGCTGGAGATCACGTTGACTTGAAAGAGTTTTTAGTGCCAAGATACTATTTTTGACATTATCACATAAAATGCATCAGCTATTGGAAGTTTTAAAGAGTGTAATGCAATAAAGACTCAATAGTAAGCTTTTTCATTTTTTGCAAGTGTTGAGGAACCAATAGTAGCCTGGGTGATAGTCAAGTGAAGGGAAGCTTCAAGGCAACCAGAAACTCTACAGACCTTGACTTGAAGAACATGTGCCCTTGAATTTTCTACAAATAATCACTTATGAATACCCATCAAATCTATTCACTATTTGCAAACACTTTTAATAGTGGAATCAAGCCATAAGACTGGAAAAAATGAAAGATGATGCAGAGAATTTTTAATAAGAAGTTTAGTGGACAGTGTGGCTTCCTAGGTGGCTCATTGGTAAAGAATACACCTGTCAATGCAGGAGATGCTGGAGATGTGGGGCCAATCTCTGGGTTGGGAAGACCCCCAAGAGTAGGGAATGGCAAACTACTCCAGTATTCTCGACTGGAAAATGCCATGGACAGAGGACCCTGGTGGGATAAGACTGAGCTAGTGACTGAGCATGGATGTCAACAGCATCTTTCAAAGTATCCTGAGATAAACTACATGTTGTTGTTGTTTACTCAGTCACGTCTGACTCTTTGCAACCCCATGAACCGTAGCACACCAGCCTTCCTTGTCTTCACCATCTCCTGGAGCTTGCTCAAACTCATGTCTATTGAGTAGGTGATGCCATTCTACCATCTCATTCTCTGTCGTCCCCTTCTCCTCTTGCCTTCAATCTTTCCCAGGATCAGGGTCTTTTCTAATGAGTTAGTTCCTCGAATCAGGTGGCCAAAGTATTCACTTCAGCATCAGTCCTTCCAATGATTATTCAGGACTGATTTCTTTTACGACTGCCTGGCTTGATCTCCTTGTGTTCACTTAGCCTTCCTAAGTGAACAGTGCAAAGAAACAGAGGAAAACAATACAATGGGAAACGCTAGAGATCTCTTCAAGAAATCTAGAGATACTGAGGGAACATTTCATGCAAAGATGGGCACAATAAAGGACAGAAATAGTATGGACCTAACAGAAGCAGAAGATCTTAAGAAAAGGTGGCAAGAATACACAGAACTATACAAAAAAGATCTTCATGACCTAGATGATCACAATGGTGTGATCACTCACCTAGAGCTCGACATCCTGGAATGTGAAGTCAAGTGGGCCTTATGAAGCACCACTACAAACGACTAGTGGAGGTGATGGAATTCCAGCCGAGCTATTTCCAATCCTGAAAGATGATGCTGTGAAAGTGCTGCACTCAATATGCCAGCAAAGTTGGAAAATGCAGCAGTGGCCACAGGACTGGAAAAGGTCAGTCTTCATCCCAATCCCAAAGAAAGGCAATGCCAAAGAATGCTCAAACTACTGCACAATTGCACTCATCTCACATGCTAGCAAAGTAATGCTCAAAGTTCTCCAAGCCAGGTTTTAAGTGAACCGTGAACTTCCAGATTCAATCCAGTCCAAGCTGGATTTAGAAAAGGCAGAGAAACCAGAGATCAAATTGCCAACATCTGTTGGATCATAGAAAAAGCAAGAGAATTCCAAAAAAACAACTACTTCTGCTTCATTGACTATGCCAAAACATTTGACTGTGTGGATCACAACAAACTGGAAAATTCTTAAAGTAGATAGGGATACCAGAACACCTTACTTGCCTCCTGAGAAACCTGTATGCAAGTCAAGAAGCAACAGTTAGAACCAGACATGAACACCACACTGGCTCCAAATTGGGAAAGGAGAATGTCAAGGCTGTATATTGTCATCCTGAATATTTAACTTCTGTGCAGAGTACATCATGCAAAATGTCAGGCTGGATGAAACACAAGCTGAAATAAAGATTGCCTGGAGAAATAGCAATAAGCTCAGATGTGCAGATGACACCACCCTTATGGCAGAAGGTGAAGAGGAACTAAAGAGCCTGTTGATTAAAGTGAAAGAGAAGAGTGAAAAAGCTGGTGTAAAACTCAACATTCAAAAGACTAAGATCATGTCATCCGGCCCCATCACTTCATGGCAAAGAGATGGAGAAACAATGGAAACAGTGAGAGACTTTATTTTCTTGGGCTTCAAAATCACTGCAGACGGTGACTGCAGCCATGAAATTAAAAGATGCTTGCTCCTTGGAAGAAAAGTTATGACAAACCTCGATAGCATATCAAAAACCAGAGACATTGCTTTGCCAACAAAGGTCCATATAGTCAAAGCTATGGTTTTTCCAGTAGCCATGTATGGATATGAGAATTATATGTTATAAAGTATTAATTAAAATTCTAAGTCATTACATTTTTGTTGTAGTTTTATCCAGAAAATATCCTGATCATTATAATATATCCCTAGAATACTCTGGTTGCTTTTCCTGAGATGTTCCCCTTCTCTTCACTTGTTTTTCCCCTGGAGATTTGTGATCCCTCTGACTACAATAAGGCATTGTAGTCATCCAGTTTTCTTTATGGCATTTCTCATAATTGTACCTATGGATATACTTGGCTTTTTAGGTGGCGCTAGTGGTAAAGAACTCTCCTGCCAATGCAGGAGATGCTGGAGATACAGGTTCAATCCATGTGTCAGGAAGATCCCCTGTAGAAGGGAATGGCTACCCACTCCAGTATTCTTGCCTGGCGAATTCCATGGACAGAGTAGCCTAGCAGGCTACAGTCCACGGGGTCACCAACAGTTGGACACAACTGATCGACCAACAGACACACATACTCAGAAATAGTTGTCAAATATTTTGTTTAGTGTATATCTCTCTCCGGCCATAGAATTCAAAGATGGTTGCTCCTTGGATGAAAAGCTATGGCAAACCTAGTTGGCATATTAAAAAGCTGAGACATCACTTTGCCAACAAAGGTCTGTATAGTCAAAACTATGGTTTTTCTAGTAGTCATATACAGATATGAGAGTTGGACCAAAAAGAAGGCTGAGCACCAAAAGAATTGATGCTTTTGAATTGTGGTGCTGGAGAAGATTCTTGAGAGCCCTTGGACAGCAAGAAGATCAAACCAATCAATCTTAAAGGAAATTAACCCTGAATAATCGTTGGAAGGACTGATATTAAAGCTAAAGTTCTAATACAAAGGCATCTAATGTGAAAAGTCAACTCATTGGAAAGGCCATGATGCTAGGAAAGATTGAGGGCAAAAGGAGAAGGGGGTGAGAGAGGATGAGATGGTTGGATAGCATAACTGACTCAATGGACATGAGCTTGGGCAAACTCTGGGAGAGGGTGAAGGATAGGGAAGCCTGGTGTACTGCAGTCCATGGGGTTGCAAAGAGTTGGACATGACTTAGTGACTGAAAACATCTCCACTACTAGAATGTAAGCCTTCACCACCTTATTCACTACATAACACAAAGGAGACTTTTAGTAAATGCTCCTAAAATAAATGAATGAATGAATGAATGAGTGAACCATCCAGAATCCTTTGTCTATTCCTTTTATTGTAAGAAAAATGAAATACAGAAGTGATATTAGACAAGTTTATTTCACTAGGATGCTTATAACTTCAAAGGGATCAACACTATAGAATTCAGAGTGGAAATGAGCCTCTAGAGTCTTGCTATAAATGTCACGTGTAATTCATTCATGTACTCATCTCAAACATAACACTACTTTGAAGGCTAAATGCCAAGAAATAAGCAGTCACTGCAAGGTAAAGTCCAAGGTATTTAATTACTCCAAAAGCAGTCCAGTGGTGGCCCAAACTCATTGACATTCTTTTGCTGTTGCGGATGAGTGAATTAACATTTCTGAGAGCTGCCTTTAGGGGCAAAATGGTTTCCAAATATTGAAAAGTTCTAATTGATTTTATATTTAAGAGGCAACTATAAACTATAATGTTTGAAACACTGGTTTGATCTTGAATATAAAATGTATTGCTATTTCTTATTTTGGTTCATTGTTGTCTTTTAAATTTTAACTTCAAGCTAAAATCAAGGGAAAAATTTTTAATAAACTCAAATGCTTAAGTAGAAAAAACTGAAAATTTCAGATTTGAAAACTAGAAATACTTATATTAGTTACCTAATGTATTCAGTTCAGTTCAGTCACTCAGTCATGTACAACTCTTTGCGACCCCATGAATCGCAGCACACCAGGCCTCCCTGTCCATCACCAACCCCCAGGATTCACCAAAACTCATGTCCATCGAGTCGGTGATGCCATCCAGCCATCTCATCCTCTGTCGTCCCCTTCTCCTCCTGCCCCCAATCCCTCCCAGCATCAGAGTCTTTTCAGTTTTACTAAAATATTACAATATAATTATAATGCTATATTAATATAAATGTTTTTATATTTAGTTAACATACATTTTTCTATTTGATTTCTTTTATTATTTACTAGATATGTTATCAGAAAGAAAAAACAAATTAGCTCAAAATATCCACTTTAAAAAGGTCTTTTCTAGTTTTGTAAATTCAAAGTCCTTTTCCATTTGCTATCACCATATAATATGTCATGAAGTTAGTTAAAAGGACAATAATTTTATAATTACTGTACTTTATTAAAATATATCATGTAATTAACATCACTGACTCCTTACATGTCAATTTTTAAAGGATATCCTATTATTCTATGTTAGGAATTCATCAGCAAACCAATGAAACCATCTTATTCAATTTAGAGTTGAAAGTTTCACTATCCCAGATAGCATGATAGACCAACCATCAATTAAGGGTTGCAGTTCAAACAATTATCAAAGAGGCTATAATCACCTTTTGGGGAAAATCTATTCCTACAAATCATTCTTCAAAAGATTCTTCTATTGCCGCCCCAGGAATAAGTTACAATCAACAAGTCAGTTGAAAGCTCCAAAAACATTAGCCAAGATGATGAGCCATATTCTTCTTTTAGATCTATGTATTAGCAATGTATTCAAGAATTACTATGCTCACACATAAAAAATGTAGCCATGGGTAAGCACTCTTGCCTTTACAGGAAGCACAATATGGGCATTTTTTTCCCCTCCTATGTCAAGGTCTGTCTGGGATCCAAGTGTGGCATAGAATCTCTAGATGTTTGTAGCTAATCTAGAGATGTATATAGCCAGATAACCCAGTTACGGTCAAATCAAGAGAAGATCCCAAAAAACAAAAACAGAAAAAGATAGTTTTCTCCAAAGATCATATCAATGGCATTCCAAAGGAATTTTTCCTGATTACTTATCACTTAAAGTGATGAAATAAAACTAGGCATATTAAAGCCATGTTTTGGAAGTGCCCCTGAAGAAGGTTAACTTGTCATTTTCTGGTCATTATTTAACTAGCATTTTAACAAGTCCTAAAATAAAAGTATTCTTGCTTTTTATTCTCTACAACTGATAGTTTGGTAAATAAACCCATCAAGTTCTCAATTTGTTAAGACTGACAGAGGCTGAGAACACCTTTGTAAAACGGCATCTTCTATGCCAAGAGTTCTTAAAGGCTTTTAGCAGAAATTATTAAATTGTTCCTGTGAGGCTATTGTGACATTAAGTGGATGTTTTTCTTCAAAAAATTCAGATGCGAGAAGGTGAAATGATGTTTCCAAAGCAACAAAAAGCCATTTTTCGAGTGTCAAATCAAAAACTTGAAAGATAGTCGAATATTTCCTTCAGCTGGGAGTTTAAACTCTTCCTTCTGAGCTTCTGCTCTAGGTCTATCTTGTGCTGCCTCTCTTTCACACACACACACACACACACACACACACACACACACTCTTGACCTCTCCTCACCATCTCGAAGCCAGCCATGTATTCTCATTTGCTTCACTCATCTCCTCCACCCAACTTGCTGCTTTTTCTTGGCTAAAAGTAAACATAATTTCTTTCATCCTTTAAGAGCTTTGAGATGTTTTGACAAAGGGTTATTTTCTATCTCTGTTTCTATAAAGTTTATGTCTTGTGCATTTTTGAATATTGAAGGATTAAAAAATGATGCATACTTCTGTGCTTATAACAACTAAGAATGGTTTTTGATGCAATTATAATGACTAATTCAAATAAAAAGCTTCAGAAAAGCTTTTATTTCTAAGCAATCACTTCCAGTGTTGTCAGATTCACAGTCAAATATAACAACTCAACTCTCTTCCTCTTAGCAAAATGTGCCAATTTTTTCTTCTGAAAAGATTTCCTTCTACTGCTAAATCCTTTAGTCTCATAATACTAAATATACCAAGATTACTATCTAATTATTCTGACTGACATATTTCTCCCTTCTGGGAAATGAGACAAATAGTACTACCTTTTAAAAACTCATTTCTGACACAATGCCTTCAAGGAACATGTGGTGATGTTTATCACAGAATATAAGATCTAGATTTCATTTAAGATTGTTCCCATTTGAAACATAATGATGGGAGTATCAAAGAATAAACGGTAAAAGCAACAGGCAGCTACAAATTTTTGTTTGCTAACAAATTTATCCAAATTGTGGAGTTGACAAAGAAAAAGGCAAGTAAATAAAAAGCCATGAGGATCTCATCATGTTGCAATTATGAGAGCTACATAGTTCCTTTAATATAAAATGGAAGCAAAAATAAATATAAAAGCGCCATCACCAAGTCAAAATTCCCTTAAAATTCCCCACATCTTACATGCAGACTGAGTAGACTGATTTGTAATTTTTTTAAATGGAGACACAACCTTCCTTTCCTTTTTAAAATGTATACACACTTGCGAGAAGTAATACATTGATTTAAATTCACATGAAGTTATAGAAGACTGACAGTAGATCCCTTCCTGAGACCAGGTTTTAAAAGAGGCAAGATGATGGAAATCTGAAAAGAAAAGGGAGAAAGAGATCAAGGAGCAAGAGGCTGGCCTTAAATAGGAATCTGATCTCCTTCAGAAAGTTCTTTACAATCAATCCTGAAATTCCATGTAACTGCCACCATCTATCACATCAACTTTAACACTCTTTCCTTATTTGTCTCCCAGGATAACAACCCATCCCTTTTCTTAGATTAGGATGTTTTTCCATTCTTTGAATGTCTAACCTCCCATTGCTTTAAAAGCACTTTTTCTGATATGCTCACTACATAACCTAAAAAAGATACTTTAAAAAACGAATTCTAGGTCATAGCAGAGGGAGCAGGAACCAGAGCTGAAAGCACCGATTTTATAAATCCCTGACTTCCGTGTACCTTTTTATTAACATTTTAACAGACGTGTATTGAATCACTACTTATGCTACGTTTTAATTCTTGCAAACTTTAAAAAGAAAAAATCCATTAAGGGAGCTATTGAAGAGGCTATCAAATATTGACAGGCTCCACTCTTCACCCTAGGATAACCCTGCGTTTCTGCTGGCCTTTTGAGAGCCGAACGTCACTGTGCCCCAGAAAAAGGCTTGACGCATTAATAAAATACAAGCTTTGGTGATGTCCTGAAGAAAACTTGATTCTTCTACATGTCAAAGCTGGGCCTCGTTTTGAAATCAGAGCAGATGGAGGAGCAAAGAGGAAGGAGAAGTTGCGTACTCCTGAAGTGAAGCCACACACACTGAATCTGAGTCTTTGAAGCTTGTCAGCAGTTCTTAACAAAGACAGATTTCAAAACATTATTCAAGTACCTTTAATGCTGAGCTGAAAAACTCAACTTGTCTAGGATACTAATTCTTAACAGCACAGACGGTCACTGTACCTGGTGGAGGAAACAGAAATACCTGGATACACCATAATCCTATGCTTTCTTTCTCAGTCAATTGAAACTGTTTTCTGGAGTCATTAGTGGCCGTGGTAACCCAATGCCTCCTCTCCCAACCCCATCAGAGTTTTGTCCCTACAGTCTTTTAGTCTCCTTAATTTTTTTTTTTTTTTCCCTGCATGTGGCACCAGGGGGCCTCCTTTTCTTAGCCAAACCCTCTTTACAAAGCTTTAAGGATAGACTCCATCCGGGTTTTCCTCTGACTTCACTTTCTCTCATTTTAACTATAGGCATGGCCTGAGGCTGACTCCTCAATTCACACTGCTTCTTTCCTTCTCTTTTGTCCCTTAGAAATTAAATCCAATCTGGCCTGCAGCAGAACTACAAAGGAGGAAGACTGTTTCCAGCAGCCAAATCCTCCATCTCAGTAGTTAGTGATGGGTGCCTTTTAGCATCTTGCTTGAAACAGATTTTAAATTCCAAATGTAGCTTTTCTTGGAATACCATAGGCACCCTCAAACTGAGGGCCTTTGCTCTGTCTCTTTCTTTGGCCTGGAATGCTATTCCCTCTGGGGACTGGCTCACTCGTTGACCTCCCTCAAATCTTCAGCCTCCCCTGACCATCCTCTGTAATATCACGATCTGCTACCCTTCTCCCTCTTGGCTGTCCTTACTGTGCTCAAATTGGTGTTTTCCTATAACAGCTGCAACTTCTGACATGTATATACCTTACTGATTATATTTATTAGTTTTTTTAAAATTATTGTTTTATCCTTATAAAATATATGCTCTATTTTGTTCACTGATTGGTCCAGAACAGTGACCAGCACTTAGTAGGTGATTAATCAGTATTACTCTAATTGAGTTGAGAAACTTCCCTATGCTATCCACTTCTTTTTTTCTTTTTACTGCCAACAGCCTCATCCAGGTTTCCTCTCATGGTAATTAGCTAATTAGCATGCTAATTACATTTCCTATTCCCCTCTCTTTAATCCATCTCCTTTACTGTTGGCTGATTTTCTTCTTCAAAACTCACATTTATCTTCTCATTATCCTTCTCAGAAACCTTGACTGTACGACCAAGTCCACATTCTTCTGGGACTTGAGGCCCTGCCCACATAAGAACCAACCCCATCCAAACTCATCTATGCCCACACCTCAAATGACTCTAGTCAAGCTGGTATTGGTTTTGTTCATTAAAGAAACATTCGTGGACCTCCGACTCCTAGACCCTATGTTGCATAAAACAAAGTTCAGTCAGTCCAGGCAACTGAGCTAGAAGAATGTAAGTTTAAACAAAAGCATTTATGCTGCAGGGAGGAAGCCAGTTCTGGCTCCAAGTTGAACTGTTTCTTTGACTTTCTCTTCTTTACTTTTATTATAATCATACAGAATGGCCTGCCTCGGAGAATCCTGCCCCTCGGCCTGACTGTTAAACTAAAGTGCCTTTGTTCAGAACCCTGTCCACCCCACCTGTGGATGGCAGGAAGGAAGAAATGAACACCTCCCCTGCCTGAGGTATGCCATTCTCAGAGACATTTGCAAGATTAATGGCCTTTTTACTTGGCTTCCTTACCTCCCCTCATCTCTAATTTCTAAAAGAATCTGACATCCAGACTCCAAGAAGATGGTTATTTTCACGGGCTAAGCCTGCTTATCTTCTCGGTCTGCTGGCTCCCTGGTTAAAATCTCTTCCTTGCCTCAGCACCTCATCTCTCGGATTCACTGACCTGTCATAGGGCGAGCAGAGTGAGCTTGGACTCAATAACATTTGCGTTAAAGAAGAAACTGAGTCCTCAGAAGACACACATGTGGCCGACATCAGTACACGATGTCCCCATCACTGAAATGCCTCTCCTCTGCCTTTCCTGATTTGGGGAAACAAGTCATACCTATTCGTAAAGATTTAATTTCAATGTACTCTGTGATGGATGCCTTTTAAATGCCATCATATCTTTGACTAAACGCACGCAATAAATGCTTTGTCCTTCCACAAATATTCTAAAGTTTCTTTCCTTGCCTTTCTTCTCATCTAAAGAAAACACTAATTTAGATTCACAGACTTCAAGAAATAGCTTTTATGGTTGCTGGGGGGAAGGATGAGGGGAAGGAATAGTTAGGGATGGGCATGTACACACTGCTCTATTTAAATGGATAACCAACCAACAAGGACCTACTGTATAGCACAGGAACTCTGCTCAATGTTATGTGATAGCCTGGATGGGAGAGGAGTCTGGGGGAGAATGGATACATGTATATGCACGGCTGAGTTCCTTTGTGGATCACCTGAAACTATCACAACACTGACTGTTAATCAGCTCTGCTGCTGCTGCTGCTGCTGCTAAGTTGCTTCAGTCGTGTCCGACTCTGTGCGACCCCATACACGGCAGCCCAGCAGGCTTCCCTGTCCCTGGGATTCTCCAGGCAAGAACACTGGAGTGGGTTGCCATTTCCTTCTCCAATACCTCAATACAAAATAAAATGTCTAACAAAAAGAAACACTGATTTCTAGACTCCATAGGACTCTCCCATCCCAAAGTGCTTCTCCCATGAGTGCTTCTCTGTGCCTCAGAACCTGGATCCAAAATGGGAAGAGAAGCTTGGAAAGGGATCTGAACCTCTAGGGAAGGGGTGAAGGGCTTGCACTGTGGATTGCTGAGAAAGCTGCTGTCCCCAAATGGTGCAATCTTTTTACAGCCATCTCTAAGCACTTCAAGGTCTCACCACTTCTCCTCTTGACATGAAGGTTGTTAAGATGATGAAGTTTGTGGTTTCTGCAGCACTATGCTACCCCACTGTTAGGGGAAGCACACTGACTGAAACCGCCCACCCTGGTCAGGCACCATAGAAACCATCTGCATGAATTGTTTTACGACAGGAGGTCCTGGTAAGGAATACGGAACTAATAAGCCACCACCAACCAGAAGAGTTCAGGAAGAGTCAAAAGGAGACACCACATGCCCAACCACCTCCCAGAATCCTCCTCTCTGGCATCCATCTTGGCTGAACAAGGCGTGCACCACCAGGAAGGACTCTGAGTCAGAATGATTGGCTAAAGACAACCCAGAAACTAACCCCATCACCATAAAACCTGAGACTGTGAGCCATGTGGCAGAGCTGTTCTCCTGGCTTCCCTTACCCTACTGCTCTCCACCTGGGTGCCCTTTCCCAATAAAATCTCTTGCTTTGTCAGCACATGTGTCTCCTAGGACAATTCATTTCCGAGTGTTAAACAAGAGCCCATTTCGGGTTCTGGAAGGGGTCCCCCTTCCTGTCACACTGCCACTAATGCTTCTGAGGTTCTTGATCCAGAATGCTCTCCTAAATTATCCTCCTCATGTTACTCCTTCCTGCTTCTGAATGTCTACGCTATTTACTATGATATATACATACATTAAACAATCTAGAATTTGACATTATTTGTCTTGAGTTTTGGGAGTTTTGGAGGGGAAGGGTGCCATATATTGATCATTGTGGAAATTCTTAAAGGCATAAATTATCTTTCCCACAATAGTAGTTGCCAAACTTTGCTAATCAGTAAGGCCATCAATAGCATATTCTTTTAAAAATCAGATTCCAAGACCCAGACTCCAATCTGCAAAAATTGCAGCACTTGTCTAGATTCTAAGGAATTCATATTTTCAGAAAGCTCCCCAAATAACTGTTATAATCAGCCAGCTATGGGTATCCCTGTTATATATATATATTTTCCTTGGGATAGATAGTAGCATAATCTCAAAGCACCTTGTGACCTGAAAATTATTTACTCTTTAACTATTAAAAATTCATGACCAAAGCCTCTGATTTCTACATAGTATTGTTTCACCTAGGTTTCAGATTCTAGTACTGATTTTGTGAGCACCATGTACTATTTTAAAAATTTTAGAATTCAAAACACCTAAAATTTCATCACATATACATACATATTTTATATGGGAACAGCCATTCGAAGCACATATTTGTAGATTCTAAGTTTTCTTTAACATAATATTATGTTAAATACTTTGTAAATGTCATCATTCTTCAAAGTAGTAAAAATAATATTCCACTGAGATAAAGGCACTAATTAACTTAATACCCCACTTTTGGTTTTCGTTATTTATCATTCCCCTATAATTTTAAATATTTTTTAATTGATACCTGTGAAATAAACAATTCATTGATATAATTGAATTATATTTTATCTATTTAGAAATACTTACTATATTAACAAAATATACATATCACTCTTTTTTAAAATGTTCTAATACGTGAACAGTTTTTGTCCAGGTTGTTTTCTTATTTTTGAACTTTTAAGACAATCCTTCATAAATGACACTACTGAAAGTCAGAATCCGTACATTCTTGGGGTTCCTATATTTTTGCCCTAATTTCCCTATTATCCTGTTTTCAGGGGGTACTTTCTAACATCAGCCACACTACAGGGAGGAAAACTGTAAATATTATAGTACAGATTCAGTGTTTTTAAAAACAGGGCTTATAGGTCCCTTATTGAAGAAGACTCTTGAGATTCCCCTGGAAAGCAAGGAGATCAAACCAGTCAATCATAAAGAAAATCAATCCTGAATATTCACTGAAGGACTGATGCTGAAGCTCCAATACTTTGGTCACCTGATGAGAAGAGCAGACTCATTAGAAAAGACTCTGATGCTGGGAAAGATTGAAGGCAAGAGGAGAAGGGGATGACAGAGGACAAGATGCTTGGATGGCATCACTGACTCAATGGACATGAGTTTGAGCAAGCTCTGGAAGATGGTGAAGGACAGGGAAGCCTGGCCTGCCACAGTCCATGGGATCACAAAAAGTCAGACATGACTGAGCAACTGAATGACAACGATAATAGAGTATCCTGGAATACTTGTTAAAAGTGAGGAATCCTGGACGCATCAAATTACTCAGACATTTAGGTTTGGAGTCTGAGAGAAAGAAATTTAAATAAGAACTCCACGTTATTTTTATGCACACTAAAGTTTGAAAAAAGTCTTCTATACACCACTATATCAGTGACTTTGCCATCTAGATTTAAGATATACCCAGTGCCAACAGACCTCTTATTCTACTTCTTTATGAAATTTGTGTGTGTGTATTATATATATATGTGTGTATATATATATATATGTATATATATATATATAAATTCTGTGATCACTAACACAAAATAGTTCTCTTTCCTTCCCACCTGGAGCCTCCTGTAGTAGAGTGCGCCTTTTTATATCTTCACATTTCTGTCACTGTTCAGATTCTGTTTTGTACATAAAAGCTGCTCATACCTATTAGTTCTTTAACTTTTAAACCAGATCTATACTCCATTAAATAGGTTAGTCTTGAATATTACAGAAAACTATTTACATGATCTAAAGTAATTTCCTTATTTTTTCCCTTAAATTAGAATCCTCATTTAAGTGTCTTCAAGACTTTGTTAATAGATTCCTACAGTATTTAATATAGGGCTATCTACATAATAACAATATAGGGTCACTGAAATTCTGTAATATGTCAGATGACAAAGACTCTCTTCCTTGACCAAATCTGGGTGAGGATTCTCTGAATCCTCTTCTCAACTAGGCTCTGACCTTGGGGTCTCTCCTTGGTCTGCTTAGTTCAATTCTAGCAAGAATTCTGCTGAGTCAGTTTAGGGACTCTTCCTATGGTATCTTTCATATTAGATCAGCTTCCACACACACACACACAAACACACACATACACACACCCATATCTTCTCTCCCTGACCTGCCTTCAGCAAGAATCCTGTTGAGTCAGCCTAGCAAGAATTCTTCCAGCCTTGGTAATTTTCCATCCACCCACTGATCCCCACTTTGCTCCTAGGCTATAAATCTCACACTGTCCTTGTTGTATTTGAAGGTGAGCCATTTCTCTTTCTCTTGCAGCAAAACTTCATTGCTATAGTCCCTCCTGAATAAGGTCTTCCCTACTGTCTTTAACAAGTGTCATGCATTTCTGTCCTTCACCCAGGCACCGTGCCATATTTCAGACAGAAAAATGAAAGGACTAGTATTTACACAGGAGAAAGTCACATCCTAGTATGGAAGTCCATCTCATCAGAAATGTTTACCAAGTAGTACAATCAAATCTAAAGCATGCACTTGGCATACAGAAAAAATAAAACAAACAAACTGTAACTTAAAAGGACTAAAAAGAATCTTTCTTGTGGCTATATCTGCATGGCTGAATTTAACAGGATAGAAAAATTAAGAGTGCCTAATTTGATGTGGCCTGTATAAACACTGTTATTCATGTCAAAAAACTAGCTATAAATAACATCAAGCATGGCCTATTTTCATGTTGGATCCATAGAATACTCATATTTCATTTTTTGAAACAAAAATCTCTTTGATATACTCTGTATATGTTCATTTTGATGGTGTATTTTTAGAAAAGTCTTTGCCCACTATGACCTCTTTCTATCATGGAGAATAAAAGGTATACACAGACACAGGTGCATAAACCCTTAGGTGTACACACATGCTTATCTCATAAAAATGCATGACCACAGTGGATATTGCCAGGGGGAAGTTCAGATTCTTAATCAATGTCATTACCAAGTAAATGCCAAAGAATTTCTAGTGGCTAAATATCCAGAATTTTCTGGGCAGTCACAATTTCCTTATAAATTAATTAAATTAAAAAAACCTAAGACAATGAGAAAACACTACATAATCACTTGAACGGCTAAAATTTTAACACTGACAACACCATATGCTGGTAAGGATGTGGAGCAACAGGAACCCTCCTGCATACTGAACGCAGAATTATACAGCCACTTTGGAAGGCAGTTTAGAGATTTCTTATAGAACAAAACATATTTAAACCATATGATGTAGGACTCACACGTCTTGGCATATACCCAAATCAACTGAAAACTTATGTCCACATAGAACTTTGCAGATAAATGTTCATAGGAGCTTTTTTTTCATAACTGTCAAACTTGGAAATAACCAAGATGTCCTTTAGTAAGCTACGGAAAACCAAACTGTGGTACATCTGTACAATGAATATTACTCAGCAATATAGAGAAATGAGCTGTCCAGCTACAAATAGACATGGAGGGGCCATAAAGCACATTGCTAAGAGAAAGAAGCCAGTCTGAAAAGGCTGTCTTCTGTATGGCATTCCTGAAAAGGCAAAGCTGTGGAGGCAGTAAACCAAAGGCGGCCAGGATTTCAGTGAGGGGAGAGAAGGGCCAAGAGGGGAAGCACATGGAATTTTCAGAGTAGTGAAGATATTCTATGTGATACACTAACAATGAAAATGTGTCATTATGCATTTTTCAAACCCACGGAATGCACAATACAGAGAGTGAGCCTTTATGCAACACGTTAAAAGAAAAATGTATCAATATTGGTTCATATCAATCGCAGAAATTGTACCATACCAATAAAAGATGTTAATAATGGAACAAATTATGTGTGCTTTTCAGGGAGGATATGTAGGAGGAGCTCATTGCAGTTTTCAATTAATTTTTCTGTAAAACTAAAACTGCTCTAATAAAAATCTGTTAATCACTTAAAAAAAGAGCAAACTCTAAGACACAGAGGTTATAAAACCAAAGCAAAGCAAACCAAAGGTCCTGCTTCTACTGACAGAATTGTGACCAAAGGGTATTTATGCCCATCATTCATGGAAATAACACTGGACATCTCAGCTGTTACCTCTTAACCCTGAGGTGGTAACCGTGGTGGTACATGCGACAATACTGGCATAAGGCATAAAAGCAGCACCAGAGTAGCCGAGTCCCATCAGCCTGTATCCTCTAATTCTGCAATATTCGGTCTGGGTTTGAGTCAGGCCCCAAATCCGTCAAATGCTTACTCAGTTTCTTTTGAATGAGATAACCTAATTTTACCCAGACCAGACCAAACACGGAAGGGAGGACTAAAACTCTACAGTTACCTCAGGCTGCAGGGGCTCCTTCTATCCCTGGAGGAATATTTTGTCTTCTGTAAACTTGCCCAGATCCCTAGGAGAACAAGGGGTTCTGTGAAAACTGATGTGCCTATGTGGGTCCTCCAAAAGAGGACTTCTTTATCATTGTACAGATGGACATGGAAGGAAAACACTTGTTCAAGTGTCGTGATATAAAACACTGGGCAATCTTTAGGGAAAATGAACTTCATAGGAAAATTTAGAATGCAAAGTATCATTTTTTTTCCCTCTATGAAAAGCTTCTCTAAATCCACATTCTGATCACAGGGACATATAAAAAGCTGGGGATACACTTCAGAGTTTTCAAAAAAGCAGCATCTGTTGCTCCCCAGCAGAGCTCTTCTACACAGTGGTTTACAGATTTACTGAGATTCCATCCCTTCAGATGCTCCGGGGCTCAGCACCAGTTGTCTCTGGGAATGAGCAGCCTCTGCAGAGTACCACAGGGACATTACCATTTTCTGTGTGCCTGCAAGAAGGAAAAGGCCAAGAAGCACCACAAGAGAGAATCTTTGCTAACGATATTTTAATCCAAAGTGGCCAGATTGGTGCTTCGCAATTCCCACTGTGTCTACGTATCATCCAGCTTCAAACATGAAGATAATATCTGCCAAGGAATTATTTCTGCACATGTTCCACATGAAAGGTATAAAGCATGACCGACAACAAAGCTATAAATAAATTAGGAGCATCTTTAATACTTCTGATAATATAGCCGAATTTTACACCATGGTTTCATTAATTTTCGAAGGTTACAAAAACCAAAAGTAGAAATTAGTTATTACCTTATAATGGAAACTTCTGCACTCGCCTCAAGGTAAAGCGACGGTGTCCTCAGGCAATCCCTCCTCCCCAGGACTCAGCAGTTCTTGAAGTGTCTCTACCAGGTCTAAAGGGAAAGAAAAATAGATAAATAATCTTCTAGGTGCACTTCAGCTAACACTCATACTCTGTTTCAGGTTATTCAGATTCTCTTTTTGCCATTTCATGAAATTTCCACATATCTTGCATCAAACTCTCTTGTACAAAATCGCACCCTTTACAGAAGACATAATTTGACTGTGGGAATTTTCTTCCTTTGAATCAATAATCTCATCCATCTTTGAAAGGATGCCTTCTTTACCGAATGTAATACCGTATTAACTCTTTTTCAGCAACTACTAGACTTACTTTCCCTAGATCACAATTTTATACTTTTTGGTCTCCTTAGTAACAGTAAATGTTTCTACAAGAGAAGTTGAAAATTGTTAGACTTCTACAAGTCCTGTCTGTGGCTTTGCTAAGGCTGTTTTATTGCTTTACTCTGCTGTGAAATAAACTAACACATTTTGCTCCCTAATCTCCTACGTCTAATTTTTTTTTCTGACCTAAAAATCCTTACCAGAGCCTTAAGTATCCCATCAAGTCTATAATAATACTGACTTGAGCCAGTGAAAAAGTATGCTCTGCCAGCATGTTCTATAAGATAGCCTTCCATCACCACAAAGTTTCAGACATTCTTTTTTGGAACCAGCGAAGAAAATAAGCTGGCTTTGGCAGTCAATCATGGACTGCTCTAATTCGATGAATCCATTTTCTACAGGCTTTACTTGGCAAGCTCTTCCCACTGCCTGCAAAGTGACTAGTTCTTTGTAAACCTCCTTTGCAATTCTACCTACCTTCTATATCCCCAAATGCTATATGTTATTGAAAATATATTTTAAAGAAGAACTTTTAGAGGAAATATCTACTTTTGGAGATTTTTTCCTTTTTTTTCACTTAAAAGTTTATTGAAATATAGTTGATTTACAATACTGTGTTAATTTCTGCTGTACAGCAGAGTGAATCAGTTATACATACATACATATATATATATATATTCTTTTTCATATTATTTTCCTTCTACAACCTGTCACACACATGTTGGTTACTCACAGAACTGTCTTGAAGATAAGGGAAACCAATGGTTACTTCTGTGTAGAGCGTAGAGGAGTCAGGAAGAAGGGCTATGTTCCTACCTCTGAAAATTAGGATTATTTAGGTTATTTATTATAATATAATAAGTTCCATGTTATTTATTAGTATACTATAATAGTATATATTACATACATATATTATTTACATAATAGATTATTAACATTGGAGTTATTTAGATTATTACTGATGGGTTTCACTTTTCAAATGGAGGTTCATAGTACAAAGTTATAAATTGAGTGTTACTTCTGAACTCTACATGTAAGAATCTTGTTCTCTATATTTTTGGAATTCTTAAGAGCAAATGGTTAGAGACTGGGGAAGATAGGGCCAGTAAAACCTCCAAGAAGAGACACAGAATAGTTTTTTAAATAATATTGTCCTTCCTTATTACTCTTATTATCACAGACACAAAAAAAGCACATACTTCATGGTTACATTTAAATGAAGTTCTAGAAAGGACAGAAAAGAGGCTGTAGTAATAATCAGAACAGTGGTTATGAGAGATTAACTGGAAAGTAGCAGAAGGGAACTTTCTAGAATAATGTGAAAACCATATATTTGGTTGAGATAGTGGTTATATGAGTAAATAGATGTGAAAAAAAAGAAAAACAACTATGAAGCCATGTCTATAAAATCTACATTTTATTATAAGTAAATTATACCTCCATTTAAAAATTGGACTCAAAGAGATCTGTAGATTTTGCAGTGATTTTGAATCAGAGAGTTTTTAAGAAGGAGTCACTACCTCTTTCCTGGTCAGCAAAAAACATTACATCCTTTCTTTCACTCAAGTATCCACTCAACAAAGATTTATTAAGCACAAATATATCCAGAGCTAACACAATGGCAGTGAGTTAGAGAAAAGAATGGGTAGCAAAATAGACACTGCTCATATTATGGAGTTTAAAAGTCTGTCACCAGAAAACAGAAAATTAAAATGCACAAAAACAAGCAGTTATGGCTGTGGCATTGAGGGAAAGCCCCATGTTTTAACAAAGGACTTGCATCAAAACAGAATGAAGTATTTTATGCTAAATCCCAAGCTAATCTGAGCTGAAAATATTGGTGTGTGCTGAGTCATTAAAAGCTGTTAGAGCAATCAGACCAAAGCAAATCAACTAACATTTTTTTCTATTAATCCAACTCTATATATTCTTAAAGCTACTGAATCAAAACATCAAGACACTTTTCACATCAAATTTCATTTTGACATTCAATGTTTTTTTTAACAAACAAAATTTAGGTCTTGCACACCCTAGGGCATCTTATATATACAGCTGTCCATGAGGATAACATGGTGTTAAATAACTCTCTTTCCCATGAGCAAATCCCAGCTGGGAAGACAGGTGCATCTACTTCTGGTGACTATTGCCAGTGAGGGATTTACAAGCTCTCCTAACAAGGAGTATTATGCATATTCACACGAAACCCAAGCTTGTGACCGGTGCGGTACTTGATATACAAAGTACAACCAAGAATAGATCAGCATTCCAATATAAAATGTTATCAGGTCAACACAGCTCCCTCCCCAAACAATTTTAAATGAGGTCCCTTTATGGGCAATCCAATTTTTGAAACATACAAAAATTTTCCTTAGCCTAACTGGTATAAAAAAATCTCCTCATTCCTTTTTATTAAAGGTTTTCTAACCTGTTTGTCCCAAATTCTTTCCAAAATGGGAGGAGCTGTTTATAAGATGAAAAGATACAATTAAAAAGTGGGAAAAAAAAAAAAAAAAAAAACCATGAACCATATAAGTTACTGAATTTCTAAGCTTCTAAGGAGGCTATACTACTTATTGTATGAAACCATCTAGAAGAAAATCAACGTGATTTTTTTTCCAAAGACTGCTTTAAGAGAAAACAAAGCTTCCCAGGTGGCTCAGTGGTAAAGAATGCGCCTGCCAATTCAAGGAGACACAGGTTAGATCCCCGGGTCAGGAAGATACCCTGAAGAAAGTGACCATTAAAACCCTACGGTAACCGGGACACTGGATAACTATCTCAATTGTGACAGCCATGTCACGTATCTTCAGAAAATATTGCCAGATTGCTGTCGAAACTGTGGATAGACACTTTAATTACTTCCTTACTCTCATCGGTGATAAACTAAAAAGAAATGCTCTACTGCTGAAAAGGAACAACAGTTCCTGTTTCTGTAAGTTTAGCCTATTTAAGAACTGTGTATATTTTGCCCAATAATACATTGTTTTTAAATCCTACATTTCATTTTTATTCCTCAAACAGTTGATAGCACAATGAAGCGTTTTCCTAGCATTTTAGTGTAGTTTTTTCCCTCCACTTTTCTAATTTTCAGTCTCCAATCTCCCTTGAGTTTTGGTTTCTATGCCTTGCTTTTGCCAGGGGGAATATCAGCTCTCTGTGTTCCCACTTCCTTAGTAGTTCTTTGGTATTCACTCTTACTCTAAGAAACACTTTAGGGTAAAATGTGGTATGTGAGCATGGGAGGTTTGAAGGAAACAAAATTCTGGCATTTAAGACTTTCTTATTCTCCATTCATTGGATACATAACTGTGGTGCAAAATCCTAGATGATGTCTAATGGTTTTTGCATTGCCACAGCTTCCTTCACTCTCAAAGATGTCACATAATGACATTTAGTCTGCAAGCCTGTATCCAGTGATAAGACAAGGTTTTCCTGTGTCCCCAGAGCAAATTTTAACAGCTCCACATTTAACAAATCTATTAAACCCTAAAATCTATCTAGCAGTAGTGAAACATCTTGAGAGAGGAAGTAAAATCTTTGGAACTAGTGACTTAGGACAGAATTTTTCCAGAGGTTCAATTTTAGGCATTAGCTCTACTGTGTATGTGTACTTCAGATAAGCTCCAAAGTAAGTAATCAGCTCCCAGTATGTGCCTGTCACTGTGCAAGGAACCAAGGACACATAAATAAAACATGGCTCTTTTGCTAAAGAGGCTTGTAGCCTAGCCAAGGAAGGTAAGGGGGCATAAACACATTACAAGGTAAGTTAGTGCCATTTAGGCTTCCCCTGGTGGCTCAGATGGTAAAGAATCTGCCTGCAATGCATAGCCCGGGGTTCAATCCCAGGGTCGGGAAAATCCCCTGGAGAAGGGAATGGCAACCCACTCTACTATTTTTGCCTAGTTTTGTCCATGGACAGAGAAGCCTGGTAGACTACAGCCCATGGAGTTGCAGAGAGTTGGATACGACTAAGTGACTAACACACACACACACGTGCCAAATGGAAACACACGACTAGGGGAAAAAAAAATGTAGGTTCGACACTCAATTTCCCAGATTAGGTGGGAAGTACTATGATGTGTAAATCTTTTATTTAATATTTGTGCTGAGTATAATATTCAGGTTGAATTTTCTCAAAAATGCACATGCCAAGAGGCTTATTATGATATTTTATGAAATAACATATATAACATTCTCAGTGCTGTATCTGATATGGAACAATTGTGAAGGAAGGGAGGGAGGGAGGGAGGGAGGGAATGTTAAACACTCCTACTGTGAATTTGACTTATCATTATAACTCTTTTGGGTAAATCTTTCATGTGTAAAACATCTGGGATTAGTTATCACAGTTCTCATTCCCCTAGAAGACATCTAACTCATTCAAACAGGTTGCTGGGTGTTATATCTGAGGGAAAGCTGTATATTCCTCTAAGACTAATGCTCACGTGGCTCACCTATCAGCCATTTGAGGGAGTGCTCAAGAGACAGATGAGCAGAGGAGAACTTCAGGCTTTTTAGAGAGGTCCATGAATAGGTCTGCATATCTGTCTTAGATATACGGGGTGGACGAATTGTGAAAGACTCAAATGAATCAAAAGAAGACCGGGTATCTTTAATGCAAAGGAGGCATTTACCAAGTATATCCTTTTTGGTTATCTGATTTTTTAAATGGCAATTTGAACTAGTTTACAACGATGTAAATTACAGATAACTCATAGAAGTTAAAGCAGCACTTATGCAAGGATATGCAAATTCCTTCTACTGGAGGGAAAATTCCTCTCCTCATACCAACTCTATGTAAAAATGCCAGTTTTGCATCTATCTGTAGATTCATTTCAACACTCCTGACTCAACTATGCACCTGTGGTGTTCTGAACTCTCTGCTGAATCAGTTGATAACATCTTATTAGTTTCCTCATTAATAATGGAGTCAAATAAAATTTTCAAGTTATTTTCATATTTGTATAAAAATCTTGAGTTTGCTTTTAAACATTACATTTTAATAATATATTTATAATATTTGTATTTTGATTTTCCATAATAATAAAAGAAATAATGCAAGTGCTTTCTGGGTCTTCTGGACCACACTACCTTATCACCATGTGCTCTCATATGAACCTAGTGTTCATGTCTGCCCAATCATTTGGGCATCAAGAAGTATTAATAGGAACACAGACAGAAAAGGACAATGATGACACTGCACGGAATTTCCACAAAATAGGGAGAATGGTCACTAAATAGGGAGAACTGTCACTATACTACACTGGATTGTACACGAGAATCTGTACATTAGCGAGCCCATGTCTTCTTCACATGGTGAACAGACATTTCATGTCCACAAAACGCCTCCTCTACATTAAAAAACAATATTGTGACATTGAATTTCTCATATTTAGAAATTTGTTTGCATTCATTTGTAACTATGTTTTGTAAGAAGTATAAGCATAAGGTATTTATGCCTGGCTTTATGTTTGCATATTTTTAAGTAACACTGAAAAAAAAATGATTTAATGCCAGGGTTCACATAGAAGATTTTTGTGCTTCTTTTTGTTTTTCCTTAAAAAAGACTTTATAGGTTATATAAGTTTAAGAAACACTGGCCGACAACATTGTGGAAAATGTATATTTCAAATTTTGCATTTGTGGAAATTTAGTATAAAGCTCTGGTGTCCTGAAAGAGATTATTTCAATCTCATGATCAACTTTAATTCTTCCTGACTTTCCATCAGACCATATACTATAAGAATAAAGAAGGCTCAAAATAAATGTCATTATTTTTTAAATCTAGTCCTAATGAAACTTTCAAAGTTCCCCTGTGTAGGTGTAAAATATCATTACCTCTTTGGATTTTGATGTATTATTAATTTGAGCTTAGTAATATTAGAATCAGACTATTATATTATTTTATTAGAAAGGACTGGAAGGAGTGGCAGATTTATGCTGTATCTATTTTAAACCCAAGAAGAAAGGAAATATACCAAATATGCATTGTGTAAACTATGGAATCATTTTCTACTCTTCTAAAAAACAGAAGAAATCTTGGGAAATTATAGCTAGGAAGGAAGTATTTTTTTTTCTATTTAAATAAAAAAAATTTTTTATTTACAATATTGTGTTCATTTCTGCCATACAACAATGCAAATCAGCCATAATTATACATACATCACCTCCTTCCCTAGCTGCCCTCCACCCCACTCCCCATCCCATCCCATCCCTCCAGGCCATACCTATTTGCAGGGAAGGAGATGCAGATGTAGAGAATGGACTTGTGAACACAGCAGGGGAGGGACAGGGTGAGACAAATGGAGAGGGCAGCATCAAAACACACACACACACACACACACACACACACAAAATCAGGTGTGAGCTGGACAGTTGGTGAGAAGTTGCTGCATGCATTCTGTGATGATCTGGAAGTATGCTTCAATTATTTAAAAAAACTTTTCTTTATGATATTATTCATTAACCGTTTATAGAACTCAGCCCCACCAGGGAAACCCTTAAAAGTCATGTATCCTGAGTTACTTCTGGGGATCTAACGGAGTGTTCTCTTGAGAGGTAGAGAAGGAAATGCCAAATACGCAGTTAACTCTTCCATGAGACAGCACAAGTGCAGATTTCTAGATGTGGCTTTAAACTTGGAAAGGTAGGGTTCCGGTCCCACTACATGGGGTGGGAGCTTGCGGATTTTTATAGTTACTTTAGTGACTAAGGAAAATTCTCAGCATTTAGTAGATTAGGGGCATGTCCATTGTTTGCTTACTTATCCCTAGTTCCCAGCATACAGTAGACATTCAATAAATGAACCAATGATGTTTGTAGGTAAGAGGATTCAACTGAAACAGCAAGTTCACGTTAGATTTTCAAAAACAGACTCAGTTATAGCATGTGTTGCTCTATTATAGCAAAAACATCTTAGTGTTAACTGTATTTTAACTGGAGAACATTACTTCAGTTCAGTTCACTTCAGTCACTCAGTGGTGTCCAACTCTTTGTAGCCCCATGAATTGCAGCACGCCAGGCCTCCCTGTCCATCACCAACTCCCAGAGTTCACTCAGACTCATGTGCATCACGTCGGTGATGCCATCCAGCCATCTCATCCTCTGTCATCCCCTTCTCCTCCTGCCCCCAATCCCTCCCAGCAGCAGAGTCTTTTCCAATGAGTCAACTCTTCGCATGAGGTGGCCAAAGTACTGGACTTTCAGCTTTAGCATCATTCCTTCCAAAGAACACCCAGGGCTGATCTCCTTTAGAATGGACTTGTTAGATCTCCTTGCAGTCCAAGGGACTCTCTAGAGTCTTCTCCAACACCACAGTTCAAAAGCATCAATTCTTTGGTGCTCAGCTTTCTTCACAGTCCAACTCTCACATCCATATATGACTACTGGAAAAACCATAGCCTTGACTAGACGGACCTTTGTTGGCAAAGTAATGTCTCTGCTTTTCAATATGCTATCTAGGTTGGTCATAACTTTCCTTCCAAGGAGTAAGCGTCTTTTAATTTCATGGCTGCAGTCACCATCTGCAGTGATTTTGGAGTCCAAAAATACAAAGTCTGACACTGTTTCCACTGTTTCCCCATCTATTTGCCATGAAGTGATGGGACCAGAAGCCATGATCTTCGTTTTCTGAATGTTGAGCTTTAAGCCAACTTTTTCACTCTCCTCTTTCATCAAGAGGTTTTTTAGTTCCTCTTCACTTTCTGCCATAAGGGTGGTATAATCTGCATATCTGAGGTTATTGATATTTCTCCCAGCAATCTTGATTCCAGCTTGTGCTTCTTCCAGCCCACTGTTTCTCATGATGTACCCTGCATATAAGTTAAATAAACAGGGTGACAATATACAGGCTTGACTGACGTACTTCTTTTCCTATTTGGAACCAGTCTGTTGGTCCATGTCCAGTTCTAACTGTTGCTTCCTGACCTGCATGTAAGTTTCTCAAAAGGCAGGTCAGGTGGCCTGGTAATCTCCATGTCTTTCAGAATTTTCCACAGTTTACTGTGATCCACACAGTCAAAGGCTTTGGCATAGTCAATAAAGCAGAAATAGATGTTTTTCTGGAACTCTCTTGCTTTTTCAATGATCCAGCGGGTGTTGGCAATTTGATCTCTGGTTCCTCTGCCTTTTCTAAAACCAGCTTGAACATCTGGAAGTTCACGGTTCACGTACTGCTGAAGCCTGGCTTGGAGAATTTTACTAGCGTGTGAGATGAGTGCAATTGTGCAGTAATATGAGCATTCTTTGGCATTACCTTTCTTTGGGATTAGAATGAGAACGGACCTTTTCCAGCCCTGTGGCCACTGCTGAGTTTTCCAAATTTGCTGACATATTGAGTGCAGCACTTTCACAGCATCATCTTTCAGGATTGGAAATAGCTCAGCTGGAATGCCATCACCTCCACTAGCTTTGCTCATAGTGATGCTTACTAAAGCCCACTTGACTTCACATTCCAGGATGTCTGGCTCTAGGTGAGTGATCACACCATCGTGATTATCTGGGTCATGAAGATCTTTTTTTGTATATTTCTTGTTGTATAGTGTATTTTTGCCATCTCTTCTTAATATCTTCTGCTTCTGTTAGGTCCATACATTTCTGTCCTTTATGGAGCCCATCTTTGCATGAAATGTTCCCTTGGTATCTCTAATTTTCTTGAAGAGATCTCTAGTCTTTCCCATTTAGAATAAATACAAAGACATGTAACTGGGACATTTATTATTCTTTGTTTTAGCTTGTGGAGATAAGTAAACATCAATAAATATACAGTACACCTATCATTATATTCCACTGTGGATTTCCTTCATAGTGGAGTATTTTGCTATTAAACTAAGTGCTGATTTTTTTCAATTTCCTTTAGTTACATTATTCCACCATATTTAGGTAGTGAAGAGGACTTTCTCCATGCCTCAGGGTATGGTGATTCAGAGAGAACAAAGAATCATTATTTTGACCTTTGAGCAATTAATTTGACCTTTGTAAGTCAACAGTGCAGACAGTAGTCATTAAAACCATGGCTTTGAATTACAAGTATCAGCAGCCAGAGAGGAAAAAAATTCCAAAAGCTTGGATTTAAATATCAAGAAGCAAATCCTAGGGGACTTGGAGCAAGGGTTTACATCATAGAGCGGTGAAAAGCAAAAAAAACTAAGAGATGCCAGAAGAGCAGTTTTCCCTACAAAACAGAGAGGTGATAAAAATACAGATCATTTCTAGACTAGAAAAGGAGAAAGAAATAGAAAAAGGAGAACAAAGAGAGCACAGACAATATGGTGGCTCTATTTCCTGAACCTACTTTGGGGTTGAAATTCATGAGTGGGATGACAGAAAATACCGCAGATATTTAGTAAATATCGTACTAGTGACTTACACCACATCTACTCTGGACCTTGAGAAGAAAATAACCTTGCGGGTTACCCTTCAACAAACTAGTCAGCTTCAGTAGATAGAAAAGTCAGCCAGGCAGATCTAGGTAACGTGTCTGAGATGGACACCTGTCCTATCCAAGTTTTATTCACCTCTCAAAACATGTGGAAGAAATAGCAGAAATTCTCAAGATTATGACTACTGAACTAAGAAATAATAATAGCTAAGAATCAGAGAGCCTAAAGGGTTTGGCACAAGGTAATTCCACAACAGAACAAAATTTGCAAGATGGGCAGCTCCAGTTAGGGATCAGATGGAGGTTGCTGCTAAATCTCAGAGGACCAGGCAATCAGTAAAATCCGAACCGAGTTAAAGCCAAACCCAGCTGTAGGGCTGCAGGGGCAGAACTTAATGTTTCAATAGAACAACTTCCATGTTGTCAATGCCTGCAATTGTTTAGTTGCTAAGTCATGTCCGGTTCTTTTGTGACCCTAGGAACTGAAGCCCACCAGGCTCCTCTGTCCATGGGATTTCCCAGGCAAGCATACTGGAGTGGGTTGCCATTTCCTTCTCCAGGGGATCTTCCCAACCCAGGATTTGAACTGGTATCTCCTGCTTGGCAGGCAGATTATTTACCACTGAGCCACCTGGGAAGCACCACTGTCTATAGGGCAGGCATTAAATACAACCAAGAGCACAGATGACAGAGACACAATCATAGATGAGACAATTTTGACTCTGAGACAATTTTGATTCTAGGACAATATCTCCAAGGTGTGCCTACAGTACTGTAAATAATATCTAAGGCTGTGCTTCTAAAGAGCTTGTTACATCTGCCCATTGTAAAGAAATTCTTTATAATGGCATGAAAACTACTATCCCAGACCTCTAATGTTTTATTGCAAAGCAGGTTTTTGCTATTTTAAAGTTCTGTTTTATATATATTCTATTGTAATGTTCTGGGCCAACTTGCACAATACTCAAAATGTAACCAAACATCAATTCCGTTTGAAACAGTAAATAGACCTTCCAAATGCCATTCACAGTTGTTAGTATCTTCTATCCTTTCACAATTTGTTTTTGTTGTTTACTTTTCCATCAGCTTACTGAAAAGGCATGGGTGGACAAATAGATGTACTCGAAACTGATGATTCAATGGAATGTGTATAAGGAGAAATAATAACTTTAAAATGTTGAATAGTTTTCACAATCACTCATTCTTGAAAACTACTATTAGACACCAAGGTACATTGACAAATGGTCTAATAGTTTCTCAGCAGTGGTCATCATAGAAGAATTGGTAATGCACTCTATTATTTTGTTACACATTCACTTCTAGTGCCATTACAGTGCCCATAAAATGCTCTGATAACTTACAATCAGGATGCAACTAAAGTAATATATTACAGGCTTCGTAAAAATGTTTCTTTGGAACTCGCTTCCACATTATTATAGCATCTCACTTATCAACCTGCTTCTTTTGTCTAATCGTCTCCTCTCGTTTATTCTTAAGACCCTTAAACAGTTTGGGCAGCTAGTTTTTATTTGAAGATTCTGGTTCTATCACTGTATATGGTTGATTATCACTTGGGCTGGAGCAACAGATGTGTGGCTGGGCCAAGGATGTGGGTGCAATGGGGAAAGACAGAGTGGGTCACATAATGTCAAGGACGTCATTTCATCCTACACCTCTACTCTACTTACTGACTTTTTAAGCATCTTTATGTCCTTCTTCCTCTTTTTCCAAAGACTAAACTATCACCCTCCTCTCCACGAACAGGGTTTAAATCAGATCAACACTCAAAAGCACATGTGCTCATAAGTGGGCAAAATTCAAACATAAAAAGAATTTGCCCATGTCTTAGCTTTTGCTCCTCCTATTGAGTTATGCATTAGGATTCTTTGATGACTCTTAAAACTTGAATAATTAACAAAAACATGGATGTGATCAAACAGTTTGAAGGTAATTGGCCAATCTGCTCCTTTTATCTTCTCTAGACAGAATTATTTACAAAACTACAATACTTACTTAAGAAAGACTTTCTGAAAAGTTAGATGAAGGTCTTTTTTCTTCTTTTCTTCACATTTGGTCACCCGCTTTTCTCTCTTTTTCCCTCTTTGCCTCCTCTTAATTTCTTTTTGATGATTCCATTTTTCAATTAAAATTAAATATGAATCACAGGTGATAAAATCAATCACTCAACTTTGCTCAAAAATTTAAGGAAGCCACTATTTCAGTGAGAGGTATAGAGGATAAAATTTCAAATTTTTATTTTGAATGCAGTACCTATATTTTTATATGAGGAAATACCCTTTAGAATAGAATGTTTTATTAAGATACTAAGACCCTAAATGGTCAAAAGAATTTCAAAAGTGTCAACGGTATTCCCCCTTAAAGGCAAACGCCAAAAGCTGTCAAGGTTTAGCAAGAAGGATCATTTTTTGTGTCTTCCAATATCAGTTGCTTTAAAGATGCAGGCCCCAGAACTGAATGTAACTTGAAGCCACAACCTAGGGGGCAAGATATGATATTTTCTGAACTCCTGATCATAGCAATAATAAATACCTATAACTATTGTCCACTGACATTAGAAAAATGCTCAATACATTTAGCTGTCCTGGCTGGCTGTGCTATTGCAGATAAATAACTTAGATCTGCTAACCTGAATTCTAAGCACTGTCCACAATAGAAGCAGGACAACTGCATGAAGGTCATATACTGTTCTTTCTGATCGTAATTTGCTATCACGTGTTGTTACTGGTCCCCCAGGATTCCTATGCTAAAGTCTTACCTCCCAGGACCTCAGAATGTGACCTTATTGGGAATACAGCTATTGTCCATGTAAGAAATTAAGATGAGGTCATACTGGAGTAGGATGGGTCCCTAATCCAATATGACTGCTGACTTTGTAAAATGGGGAAATTTGGACACAGGCACACACACAAGGAGAACACCAGGTGAAGAGGAAGGCAGAGATCAGGGTGATGCAGCAGAAGCCAAGGAACAACAGAGAATGCCAGCAAAAGCCTAGAAGTTAGGAGAGAGGCATCAAACAGACTCTTCCTCACAGCCTGCAGAAGAAACCGACCCTGCTAGAACCTTCTCACACTTCTAGACTCTCATATATTGTGAGACAATAAACTCCTGTTGTTCGAGCCACTCAAACTATGGTACTTTCTTACGGCAGCCTTACCAAACTCATACAGCTGTTTAGTAAGAAGACACATAAAATCTGATGTGATATTTACAATGCATAGCACGTATATTTATTTGTTACTATGGGGAGATAAAATCTTCAATCATCCAGTAATTATATCTGAATTGGCAATTCAAAATTTTTAGAATCACTCTAGAATCACATTTATGTACTCCCTTTGGAGAGCAAACCACATGATGCATAATTTACATTTTAACATCTAGGTCAAAACCACATCAAATTTTAGGAGTCTACCAAATACTGAGCATAAGAACTTACAATGTAGCTTCAAGAGCCAATTCAATTACTGTTGACTGCCATTTCAACCTGTGTCATGTCATTTGTATCTGAGATAACTATAAGAGTAGATCCAGGTTTTATGTGGCCTGAATCTTATACAAGTTTAGGATCCCTATTAAAAAGAAAAGGAGATAAGACTAAAAGTCCAAAATTAGATTTGTATGTAATAGACTCACAGAAGTGACAGGCCTTGAAGCTTAGCTTCGGTTAACCTCACTTTATATACACCTCTGGAGATAAGACATTGACAACACAGCCAAGAGACAATACAACCAGTTTCACAGGGATGAAGTGATGCTTATATCAACACAATTTTGTTAGATTATAACTGTGAAATAAACAGAAGTGAAACACAAGAGAAAAGAAAGACGATGATGACAAAAGATACTGCAAATGTTGTTAGATAAATCCAGTGGAATTGCATGTCAGCATTTCTCAGAAAGCCACTGTGCTATACAAAGAGTAAGACTGTGTCAAATGAGAAGGCAAACTGGGGGCCAGTTTGGCAACTTAATGCAAACAGTCAAAACAGCTATTGAAGTATTAACTAACTGACTGATGAGAAGTTTTTCATATTCCAGAGATATATCCCATATCCTCATTCTGTCACATTCCCATTTCCTTTGTAAAGTATTCAGTACCAAGCTTTTCAAGAGCCATCAACTTTTGCAATTTCATGTGTTTATGAAAGAAACAGAGACACATGCCTCTGTCCATTATAGTTGATCTGACCCAATGTCATCCCTCTCTGACTTCCTAGTAAATATCTACTTTCCATTCTGTGTCCCATATGGTTCAGTCCCAGACCTTACAATAATGAGTTGAGCATCCGTTAGTTTGCACTACCCTGCATTATGCCAGGATATTATACTCTTGAACCCATAAATATGTTACATAGTCTGAGAAAAGGAATGTCTCAAAGCATCCACTTTCCCCCGTTTCTTTTTTCTTTTTTTTTCGTTTCTTTTCCTTACATACAATAGCCTCTACTTATTTTTCTTCTAAATGATCCCTAAACTCCTCCCTAAGTTCTGGTTCTCTCCCATAGTCCCTTCTTCCTTTGATTTGCATAACTGAAGAACTAATCAAACAGAGTGAAGAGAAGGAAACTAAGAAAACTACCTTTACCTCCAGGTGGAAAGGAAAGGCTGGGGATACTCTATGCTGGTAATACGTGTTTCTTCCCTTTTCAAAACTCAGATACTCTCAGATATTCCAGGAAAACCTCCCTAGTGACCACTGCCACTTCTCTCATCACTGACTGACTACCCCATCTTCCTTTTCTTTTCTTTTACTACCACTATGCCTTTAACATGTTTATGTTACTATACTTATGATGGAATATACTGAATTCTTTTCAAAGTCTGCTTCTGTCAGTGTCCAAACATCTTGAAATCAGAGATTTTATATTCTCAGCACCAAGCACAATAATAGGTACAGAATACATTCTCATGCTTGCAGGAAAACGAACTATTTTTACTGGTTGTTCCCAAAGTGTCTATTGATTTGGTTCATGTTTCTTTATAATCTACATGATAACTGAACATGTGGTGTACTAACTTTTAGAGTGATTGGCATATAGTAGCTGCTCCATATTTATTGAAAAAATGAATTTATAAGATTTGAGTTTGTGGATAATTAACTTCTACAAAAACACTTTAAAGCCTTAAGTAAAAACCCTTTTGGCCTTCTAAATACAAAATGTGCCAATATACATTTCTTAATTAATTATATAATTAAGTTGCCAAATTCAGGCTAAATCATTTTTTGGCAATGTTAATGTTCCACATAGAAAAGGATTTAACATTCCTCCCCCCTTTTTTTTTCATGAAAACATATGAAGGACATTTAGATCATACGTATATGGCCATTTGTCATAAAGAATTCTGAAAATACTGAAATTTCAACATCACTGCAGGTTGTTGCCATTTTTCACCATTCCACTTAACAGCTGACAGATTTGCTCTTTTGATGCTGCCAAATAAAGACTATACTTCCATTACAAAAATGAAGAGTGAGGAAGAGCACAGCAAGCAACAGGAAGAACAAGGCAAAGCCTTTGAAACAGGAGGAACTTGGATAGTTCAGAGCAAGGTTACCTGAGTGCTTCCTAGACAACAGTGAAGGCTTGGTGGACAGGGGAAAATCTGTGTAGGATCCTTTAGACTATGATTAGAGGTTTGCATTTTATTCTAACATCTCTTGGGATGTCACTGAATGTTCAGCAGGTGCAAATCACCGATCTGGATCCACTGGACCCAAGGGGTAGAGCCTACAGTGAGACTGGATTTTATGAGAAATACTGGATTAGACTCATGAGTTGGGAAGGTGCTGAGATGGTCTGGAAAGGCATGGTATACTTGGGAACTACAATATTTTGCAAAGAGATTCCTTCTTCTTCTTGTTAACACTTCTTATATCTACTTTTATTCCATACCCTTCCAAACACACATATTAAGAAAGTAGGACTCAATAACTGAAAAATGTGTATGGATGAATTCTGACTTGAAGTACCATGACAACATTTTATCAGCATCAACACATAAAGATTGCCTAATTTGTATATTCTGTAAAGCTACAACCAGGTGTGCCGGAATTGCATAGTCAAATAGGTACTAATTAAATTTGAAACATTGTAAACATACTGAAACATACCAAAATACACACTAAAACACTCAACACATGAAATTAGTTAGTTTGTATATAGCTCATCAGATCAAGAACCAGCAGGAGAAGCCATTACAGAAAGAGTTCCCTATTACAGAGTACAAGAACTCTGAGCTTTCATGGTCAGCTAGCACTTTCTCCTACTATCCTTCTGGTTTTCTAACCTTTGGCTGAGGGCTCTGGGCCTCTCACTGAGAGTCCTTTAACTGGAGAGAATGCACAGGCTTGGCATAAATAGCCACCATGAAGGAAAGGCCATCCATAGTTTTATGGTGGCTAACGGACCATGTAAGGCATGCACCAAGAGTTTAAGGTATGCACAGTGCACTTTTACTCCTGCTTCAAAAGAAGTGTGTGTGTGGTATATTTATTAAGAGCAATGTAAATTCTGAACATATTGAATGATACCACCTTAGGTAGCTTTTTGTGATAAAGAGCAATCCTATAAGGAATTTGGAAAGGCTACCTCTGGTCAGTTTCCATGTGCCACCTTGAAGCCAGTTCACTGTAGGCATTCAACAACCTATAGTTTTGACTGTAATCTACCTGAACTCCATTATCAGCTGGATTTTCCCAAAGCTCATTAGTTTCTGACTGAGCCTGCCAAAATCTCTGTTTCTACATCTGCTCTTTCAAATTTTCAACTGCAAAACCCATGTTTCATTTTCAATGGGAGTAATTTAGAAGATGGAGTTTGGTATATTGATTTTGTTTTGCATCTTAGCTAACTTTGAAGCGATGAAACTATCCCATCTACGAAAGGATAATTTGTATATAGGAACGTGTCTTCCCACAAAGTCTTAGTTCTATTTATGTGGCATAAATGAACCAAATGTCAATTTTTGTTTTCAAAATGCACATATATTTAATATGTGCTAATTAATTAGCAGGTCATGTTCAGAAAGAACATTTCCCACAGGCTTTTTCAAGAAAGGAACCTAAATAAGAAAGGGTCTCTTTATTTTGTTTACCCAGAATTCTGCTTATCTATTTTTAGCAGGTTCTTCTTTACTTTTTCTCATTGGACAGGATCAAGGAGCTGAAACTACATTATAATGAATCTCTTCAATCAGCCTGCTCTTTCCTACCCGTATAAAGGATAACAAAACAGCAGGCTGCCTAAAGTCATAAAGCCTATTTTCTATGTAGAAAAAAAATGAACCCTTAGGCCAGAGGCTCTGAATGCTTCTTTAACAATAGGTATATGAAACTGATCAAGCTACATGGAAAAGTAAATACATATTTTATTTCTAATTTTAGATTTATTCAATACTTTTCATAGTTCTTTAAATAGAAATTAGGTCCCAGAAACTGATGATTATCTCTCACAAAAGTAATATTTAAACAACTGGTGAATATAATCATAAGTAACTCTGTAAAATTTTCCACGTGAGTTGAATGGATTATGATAAGTAAGTCAGTAGACTAGGAGTGGGCTGTAGAGATTATGAGGATGGTGGCAACTTCAACTCATAAAGATGATTTTCAATCCCTCTCCAGCTCCTTCTGGTACCAACTGCAATTTAGATAACATGTTTTTTACAGCAGAAGACTCAATAACTATTATAGTTTTTTAAATAACCTCACATCACTCTAGGAAGTATTATTTAAAATCCAAATCACTAACAATATTTTGATGAATTGGTTTACAAATATAGCTATGTATCTATATTGAATTAAAAATCTATTAATCTATATACAACTAAAATTAAGATACCCAGATTAAAATCTATCTTTTAATAAAAGAAAAAGAACATGATCAAACTACTACTTCTATTTATATTTGAGTGTCAGAACCCTGAAAAATAAGTTAACCAATTTTTAGTATTTTCTGAATTGATCTGACAGCAGAAAATGATTAATGGTCCCATTTTCAAGGATGATTATACCAGTGAACTCAGCGAATCTTCTCGGTATTGTGAAATTAATGGCATCAAATAAACTCGCTTTGGGATAGAGCAGGAATCAGGTAGATGGACACTGAGTTTGAAGCTGGTGAGATGTATTGCCGAGCCCTTGGTCCTGGAACTCATGAATACACATCAGCATTATAGTTCAGAGGAAAGCTACTATGATGGGAGTTTATTTTTGAAAGTGGGCAAAATGAGTGTTCAGAAAAAAAATAACAACTCTACTCTTAAGACTCAACATTGTGGAAAGACAGTCTTTCATTGCAAATCCTACAGAAATAATTTTACACAATTTGCTATTAATAAGAAAATAGAGAATACTTGACAATTTGCAAAGGTGTTGGAGATTTAAAGGTTGCCATGTTGTGCTTAGTCGTTCAGTTGTATCCAACTCTTTGGGACTCCGTGGACTGTAGCCCGCCAGGTTCTTCTGTCCATGGGGATTCTCCAGGCAAGAATACTGGAGTGGGTTGCCATGCCTTCCTCCAGGGGATCTTCTCAACTCAGGGATGGAACTCTGGTTTCCCACATTGCAGGCAGATTCTTTACCTCCTGAGCCACCAGGGAAGCCTAAGAATACTGCAGTGAGTAGCCTATCCCTTTTCTAGGGGATCTTCCTGACCCATGAATGGAACCAGGCTCTCCTGCACTGCAGGCAGATTCTTTACCAGTTGAGCTACCATGGAAGCCTATCTAAAGGCTAACAGTTTTTAAATATTAGCAATAGTTCTTGCTTACCTGTTTTAAATTTGTAATAATTAGGTATATTAATTAAACTCATGCATTCATGTCTAAAAATGTGAATGATAATTAGAAACTGCTTTCAATACAGTTTCATCTTTTAAGGGAAATAACTATAGTTTAACAGTATGTTATCCAAGTCTCAACTCCATACAGATAATATTTTTAGCTGTTTTATTCTATAATGATTGCAAATGTCTCTTTAGATCACATTTTCAATACTATTAATAGTGATTTAAGATGCATTTAATTAAGATTTAGAATGTGCTCTTATCATGAACATATCTGCTCACATGTACTGCTTAATGCTTAAGTGTACTCACATACTGGGCTTCCCTGGTGGCTCAGATGGTAAAGAAGCTGCCTGAAGCGCAGGAAACACAGATTCGATCCCAGGTTGGGCAGATCCCCTGGAGAAGGGCATGGCAACCCACTCCAGTATTCCTGCCTGGAGAATTCCATGGACAGAGGAGACTGGTGGGCTACAGTCCACAGGGTCACAAAGAGTCGGATACGACTGAGTGACTAACATTTCACTAATGTACTACTTACTAGTTTGTACAGACTTAGCATAAATGGATAAAAACAATCTAATTCTAAACATGAGATTTCAAAATTACTTTGGCCACCTCATGTGAAGAGTTGACTCATTGGAAAAGACTCGGATGCTGGGAGGGATTGGGGGCAGGAGGAGAAGGGGACGACAGAGGATGAGATGGCTGGATGGCATCACCGACTCGATGGACATGAGTTTGAGTGAACTCCGGGAGTTGGTGATGGACAGGGAGGCCTGGCGTGCTGCGATTCATGGGGTTGCAAAGAGTCGGACACGACTGAGTGACTGAACTGAACTGAAATATGCAATAAAGACAGAATACATACTAAATATAATAAATATATAAATTTAATTACATAAATTAAACATATTATATAATATAAATATATAATTATATATTTATTAAATATATATTTATTAAATATATAATTATATATTTAATAAATATATACTAAGAAATGCATATTAAATATTTAGGTATTATTCTAAATGTTTTAGAAGCTTTAATTTATTATATCCTTAAAACAATCTCCTAAAATAGATAATGTTGTTTCTATTTCATAGGTAAGAAACTGAAACCTGAGAAGGAACTTACCTAGATTAACTTAGTAGCAAGTTGTGGGGCTGGCTTTTAAACTTCAGTAGGCTGGCTAGAGAGTTCACAACTTTTCTTAATGTATTTATTTTTAATTGGGGGATAACTGCTTTACAATATTGTGTTAGTTTCTGCTATACATCAACATGAATCAGCCATAGGTATTCTTACGTCCCCTCCCTCTTGAACCTCCCACAATACTACGTGGTTCTCAGGATACCACGAAGTAGCTTATCTTACAATTTGGCTTCTGCAATTCTCTGGGTTGTAGAATGAGTGTTTCAGGTCATTTCAGCAACAGCAACACCAAGAGGACCTCTTTATGCCCAAACAAGTAATAATTATTCTGATCTAACACCAGGGAGTTGAACTAATTTTTACTTTATGCATGGACCTATCATAACTATCTACCTATCATCTACCTATCTGTATCTGTAGCAGTATTCTATTTATTTTTATTCTGACTCCAGTGCATGAATACATCTATTCCAGTATGTGAACATACCACCTTAAAAAAAAAAAAGTTCATGGTACTGTTGATGGATATTTGGGTTGTTTTCAAATGTTTTAACACAACAAATAATGTTGATATGAACTGTATTAGTTTCCTAGGGCTACTGTAACAAAGTTACCAAAAACAGGGAGGTTTGAAACAGAAATTTATTATCTCACAGTTCTAAAGGCCATCAGTAGGTTCATACACCTCTTGAAACCTTTAAGAAAATTCTTCCTTGACTCTTCCTGTTTCTGGTGGATTGCTGGCAATCTTTGACTTTCCATGGCTTGCAGCTGCATGACTCCTAACACACAGTCGTCTTCTTCCGTGTGTACTCATATTTTCCTTCTGTGAGTGTCATCAATTATATCAGTTGGGTCCATGATAGTGACCTCTCTTTGACTCCCATGCAAATTTATTATTTATTTATTTCCAAATAAAATCACATTCTGAGGTACTAGAGATTAGGAGTCCAACATTTAATTGTTAAGTGATATAATTCAACCCATAACGAAATGTTTATACATGTCACATGTGTATCCATACATATATCTCCCCTCTCTCTCTTGCTCTCTCTCTATATATATGTATGTATGTATACGGTGACCATCTTTTTAAACCCATTACCATGTTATATAAAATGGTGATATTAATCTAATAATATATAATTATTAATATTAGATACTAATCTAATAATTTTGTTATAGATATTTTATCCTCTCTTCATATACAACATAGTAATCTTTTTTTCTAATCCCTTGACATTTGTTCCTTTTCATTTTATTCACTGGGTAGACCCTTCAGTGCAATGCTGGATAGAAGTGGCTATAGATGTATTCTTGCCTTGTTTCTGATCTTATAGAGTGAGTATTAAGAAACTGGAGCCTATTATACAGAGTGAAGTAAGCCAGAAAGAAAAACACCAATACAGTATACTAATGCATATATATGGAATTTAGAAAGATGGTAATGATAACCCTGTATGCGAGACAGCAAAAGAGACACAGATGTATAGAACAGTCTTTTGGACTCTGTGGGAGAGGGAGAGGGTGGGATGATTTGGGAGAATGGCATTGAAACATGTATAATATCATATATGAAATGAATCACCAGTCCAGGTTCGATGCATGATACTGGATGTTTGGGGCTGGTGCACTGGGATGACCCAAAGAGATGGTACGGGGAGGGAGGTGGGAGGGGGGTTCCGGATGGGGAACACGTGTACACCCGTGGCAGATGCATGTTGATGTATGGCAAATCCAATACAATATTGTAATCAGCCTCCAATTAAAATAAATAAATTTATATTAAAAAAAAATTATTCCATCTTTAAGAATAATGTCAGAAATATTCTGTCAGATGGGAAAAATCATTCCTATTAGTAATATAACAGTTTTATTTTTTAATTCTGAAGAAATGTTAAATGTTATCAAATTATTTTTCTGTATTTATTCAGAACATCTCATTTATTTTTTTAAATGTGATATAATATTGATTTAATTTTTGAATCTTTCATCATTGGAATAAGTCCAACTTGAGCAATATGTATTATAATTTTTATATATCATAGAATTTGGCCTGCTTATATTTGGATTAAGATTTTTGCATTTATGAGAAAGAGTAGTTTATAATCACCTCTTCGTATAATGCCCTTGTTAGATTTTGATTAGATTTGATTAGAAGACCATTTTGCAGTCTACTCTCAAAAGTAATCTATACAGAAAATTGCTTACCATAAACCTAAAGTCATGAAATATCTGTCTATAACATTATAGTCCTCAGACTGTGCAAATCAGTAGTCTATAGAATTTTCCCAAGATTGTCGTCCTTCTGGAAAGCTACGCTCTTAAGAGTGCCACTGAGCAATAAACGGCATCACTATCTTCCCTTTTTACCCCCTTTTGCTGTTGTTCAGTCGCTAAATTGTGTCTGACTCTTTGCAACCCCCTGGACCACAGCCTGCCAGGCTCCTCTGTCCATGGGATTTCCCAGGCAAGAGTTCTGGAGTGAGTTGCCATTTCCTTCTCCAGGGGACCTTCCTGACCCAGCAATTGAACCTGCATCTCCTGCACTGGCAGGGGAATTCTTTACCCCTGAGACACCAGGGAAGCCCTTCTACCCCCTTACCATACTCTGTGTATCTTCCCATTATCCCCAACTAACCATGTGTATTTGTTTGGGTGTTTATTGTCCATTTTGTTCTACCAGAATGTAAACAGCATAAAACAGGGTCTTTACCTTACAGCAGTACCGTAAACAATGTCTGTTATATACCACACATTAAATGTTGAATGAATGAATACATTAATCTCAGACTATACAGTCTAGATATTCTCTATGCATGTGTATTATATCAAGTTTAAAAGTATATGCTGAATTAATTTGCTTAATCGATTGCTTTTTTTGCGCTGTGAAAAACAATACTTTTGACTAACAAGATACAAATGCCACACAAGATGGCATTGGGAGTTAGGAGTCAACGTATTTATCTGCTCATTATCTATACCACAGAATGGCCTTCTGCTCCCATCCTCTATAAGGAACACAGCCCTGCCAGTCATATGTCATCATGTCCAAACTCAGCTGACAGGACAAAACAAAGAAAAACTAGCCAACTGTTTATGATACAGGATTTACAAACGTGGGAATAATCACTCAAAGAAACAGGTAGTCATCTCTTGAGAAATCTTAATGGAACATTTTTGTTCTTTACTGTTTGTACTACTGAGTAATCCTATAGGGCTCAACATGGTTACTGAAGACTATGTATCTGTTATCAAAAGCAAGACCTGGGGGAGACTCTGCATCAGTAATAAGCCAAGGCAATACCTAGGTTACTGTATCTATTATTTTTTTTCCCCAAGAGAACAAAGACTAGTCATAGATTACTTCTGATAAAGATGTATGCTATTAATGTGAACCTGAGTGGGCCAATCAGCTTTATTCTTTTCCTTGCTAAGCATGCCTCCCTTCCATTCAGCTCTGCTTCCCCCCAACCCCCCTGCCCCCAGAATGCGAAAGTCTCCTATCCCTCCCTGTTGGTCATTAGATGGACAAAAGGAAAGAGTAGCTGATTTTGCATCCATCAAAAAGTCTACAGCTACAGCATGATGGTATCATGTTTTAATATCAAGGAATATTATAGTAGGTAATAATTATACAAATAAGGTACACAGCTTACTGAGGTCAAGTTAATAGCCTTTTTTTCCAAGACATTCTGCTTAAAATATTCATAAATAACATGCAAATTTTTCTTAATATATGCTAATATATCTATATTTGATTTTCAAATTCATTGCTTCCTTTTTTTGATAACTGAGCATCTTCTTTTCTTAAAAAAGTACATATCATGAAACTGGGCCATAGGTAATACCTCCTTTGAGTAATTCATTGAAATATTTCTATCTGTCTGTAAGAGGTGGGGCTGCATTTAGAGGAGGGTGAAGCTTTCTGAAAATGGTGCACTTAGGTATGATTGGGAGCAATGTGTTTCTTGCCTTGAAGCAAAACCTGTGACTGACTTAGAAGCAGCAGATAATTTCTGCAGGCAATGTCATTGAGCTTCTCTTTCAGAGGTCATTGTGAGAAAAGCCCTTGGAGATGGAAAGAAATAACCTTACTGAAGGGAAGAGAAAAAAACTTCCGTCACATCTTCATTAAATTTGCCATTTCCCTTTAGCTGATACGAAGTAGGTTTTTTTTTAAACCACTTAGCACTATTCCTTTTTACAGTTCAATCTCAATTACTGAACAAATAATTAAAAATAATTTATACTTACTTTTTGGAATTCTTTTTGAAATACATTTGAATATATAGATCTTTGATCCTGTCATAAACAAATACTTTGTCATATTAAAAACATATACACACAAACAAGTTCAGTGGAATTACTTTTTTCACTTAAGTATTTTACTCTTTATTAATATATAAGTACTTCTTAAATATTTTCCTTTTCATATTCCAAAACAGAAAGAAAATCTTATATTCATACAAGTGACTGAAATAGAGAAGTTAACAGGTATCTCCAATATAACTACTGGAATGTCTTGTCTTGAAAAAATGAGGTATTTATATATGTGTGTGTATGAATCTATTTGTTTATTTATATTGAAAAGACCCTCCCTCTCAAGAACCATTTGAATATTTTAAAGTAGTAACTTATTTATGTTAACACGTAAAGAACTGAGAAGAATAGACCATAATGCCAATACAAATTTGAAAAATGTTCCTGTGATCAATTATGCAGTGAGCAATACGTGAATGAAATGCAGTGTCGAGTTTACATCACAACACTGTAACTACCATTTATTGCACTTGACATGTCACATCTATTAGACCATCAATTTCCCAAATGATCCTTTAACTCAATATTTCCATTCATATCCATGTCTGAGATTTGGAAGTGGAATTTAGGGAAAATTATGGCAACCCACTTCAGTACTCTTGCCTGGAAAATCCCATGGATGGAGGAGCCTAGTAGGCTGCAGTCCATGGGGTGCTAGAGTCGGACACGACTGAGCGACTTCACTTTCACTTTTCACTTTCATGCATTGGAGAAAGAAATGGCAACCCACTCCAGTGTTCTTGCCTAGAGAATCCCAGGGACGGGGCATCCTGGTGGGCTGCCGTCTATGGGGTCGCACAGAGTCGGACACGACTGAAGCGACTTAGCAGCAGCAGCAGGTAACTTAAAGTCACTCAACTAACACTCAGAAAAGCTACATTTCTAATTTAGTATTATCTGACTTCAACCCTGCCCTGCTCATAGCCACTATCCTAAGTGGCCTTACTCATGTTTCCATGGGATGGATTCTGATTCTGCTAAATGAATAAGGACTGGCCACCATTAGCACTCTCAATTTTTTTTTTTTTCTATAATGAGGTTAGATTATATTTTTCCTCTTAATTGGAATGCCTTGGAACTTTCTGATGGCCAAATAAAATCTGCTGCAGGAAAGAACATTTTTATCTTCTTACAAGGAAAAAAAAAAGCCCATTCTAAATATTATGTTTTATCCTTGTCTGAAAAGAATGATTATTTCATTGAGGCCAAAAATTTGCATTTCAATTGTCTTTATTTTCAAGTTATCTCCTTTAAGAAACAGCTGAAGCAGTGCAATAAAGGCATAATATGATTGTCCTCCTGATACTCTAGGTTTTTCAAATAATTATTTCAAATGAAAAGAGATCCTTTTAAAAAAATCACATAGGACTCAGCTTCTAGTAATGAATTCCTCATATAAATCTTTTAAGGTAACTATGTTTCAGAAAGCCCATTTTTTTTTCAGTTTGACTTTTTCTTAGAAATAAAGATTAAAGATGGAATAATTACATTTCTCAGACCAGAGTAAGGCAGAGCTTTGAAAGGATGGCCCAGTCCCAAGCTTCGTTTGTCTTTGCTCTTGCTCAAGGCCTCTTGGTTAGACCGAGCTTGCCAAAGACATGAACTATAGTTCTAAAGTGTCAGTCTTATCTTATAAATGCTGTCTTGATAGTACGCTTTCAGTGGATTACCATACCCATCTTGTTTCTCATTCAAATCAAATGTCTATATTACTGTCTATTTTTATGCCTTCTATTTGCCACTTCCACATCTTTCACTGCATTAGCCTTAGAGAACTTCCCAAAATCTTAAATCCACTTTTTTATATAATCTTAAAAGCACTGAAATTCATCAGTGCTGGACATTTGAAACAGGCTATTACTGCTTAATCATATCTGGATGTAAAGGATGTGATCATGGAATTTTCTTTCCCCCTTTTACTTAGAGGTTGTGGTAAGAATTATATGAATAATTCATGAAAAATATTTGAATACTGTTAAGAATTGTTAAGTACTAATTATTACTATTAATTGTTGTTGCTGTTGTTCAGTCACTAAGTCGTGTCTGACTCTTTTGCGATCCCATGGACTGCAACTCATCAGGTTCCTCTGTCCATGGAATCTCCCAGACAAGAATATGGGAGTGGGTTGCCATTTCCTTCTCTAGAGGATCTATCCAACTCAGGGATTAAACCTGTGTCTCCTGAATTGGCAGGAAAATTCTTTAGCACTGAGTCATTATATATTAATAATAAACTATTAGGGAGACAAAACTGTATGGACTTATGTGCAAAACTTCACAATTCTTTCTAATAAACTTTAAAAGGTATTGCCTACTACTATGTTTCTAATGCTAGTAAGGGGCAAAAATCACAAAATTTAGGGAAAGTCTACACCTACCTTTTGATATCAGATGGTTTTCAGCTCCTTTCTTCCCTTCAGTGCTCAAATCCAATTCATCAGTGTCTAAGGACAAAGATGGATTTAAAATCCTAAAAGATGATGCTGTTAAAGTGCTATACTCAATAGGCCAGCAAATTTTAAAAACTCAATAGTGGCCACAGGACTGGAAAAGGTCACTTTTCATTTCAATCCCAAAGAAGGGTAATGCTAAAGAATGTTCAATTGCACAATTGTACTCATTTCCATGTTAGCAAGGCAATGTTCGAAATCCTTCAAGCTAGGCTTCAACAGTACATGAACTGAGAACTTCCAGATATACAGCTGGATTTAGAAAAGCCAGAGGAACCACATATCAATTGCCAACATCTGCTGGATCATAGAAAAAGAGAATTCCAGAAAAACACCCACTTCCGCTTCACTGACTACGCTAAAGTCTTTGTGTGTATTACAACAAATTGTGGAAAATTCTTAGAGATGGGAATACCAGACCACCTTATCTGCCTCCTAAGAAATCTATATGCAGGTCAAGAAGCAACAGTTAGAACTGGACATGGAAGGATGGATTGGTTCTAAATTGGGAAAGGAGTACATCAAGGCTGTATATTGTCACCCTGCTTATTTAACTTATATGCAGAGTACATCATGCAAAATGCCAGGCTGAATGAATCACAAGCTGGAATCGAGATTGCAGGCTGAAAGCTCAGTAACATATGGCACCACTCTATGGCAGACAGTGAAGAGGAACTAAAGAGCCTCTTGATGAAGGTGAAAGAGGAGAGTGAAACAGCTGGCTTAAAACTCAACATTCAGAAAACTAAGATCATGACATCTGGTCCCATCACTTCATGGCAACCAGACAGCTTGTTGTTAAGGATGTTATGTTACAACCTAGTAGCACATACATATGTAAACATGTAGATATAAATTTGAATCACAATTTCACATTGCTACATTCTATTTTCTATTCTATTCTATACAGTAAATCTACACATTAAAAAAATCTGGTCACTACTAAATAAATTGTATAATCACCTAAATGCATCACAATCTAGAGTATGAAAAATCAACCAATCCAAATAAATGACAGTTTACCTCATTTAAAAGATTCCAAAATAGAACACTATACAACTTTAATTAACTAAACATAATAAAACATGCTTCGTATATTTTGTATGTAGTTGGCTTTATGGCTATATCTATAATACATCTCACACCTTTCCAATTAATCAGTAGCTGTTTGAGTGTTTGGCTCCAGTTCTAGATGTGGTCTCTGATTAGTCAAAAAGTGGTATTCAAATGTAAGCATGTGAGCTTACATCTGTGGTGCTCCCAGAGATCTGGACAAAATACAGATGGCCAGAGCTCTCCCTCAGAGTTACTAATTCAACTGATCTAGAATGAAGACCAGGGAACTATATTTAAAGCAAATTCTCAGATGCTACTGATGCTGTCATTCCAAAGTTCACACTTTAAGAAATGTTGGGCTAAGTTACTCAGGGTAACTCCAGGCCACGTGTCCCAGCGATTCATTCAAGATGGGCAGCTTAAGTTCAGGCCCATTCAGTAACAAACATTTGCTCAAGAAATGGGTGTGCAATAGATTTCAGACCAAAGACAGGTAAGGGCAGGGATGAGAATAGGTTCTGGAAAAGCAGCTCCAATCATGGGCCAAATGTGAGAGCCACTGTCCCTGCCTTTGATCTACTTACACATGGGGAACTAGGAGTAGAGTGACGATCTCGTAAAGCACCTGACGAGGACACTGACACACAGAGGAAGCAGAACCACGGAACAGAGAAATGGACTTGCTTTCTGAAGCACTTCTGAGTGTATTCAGTTAATAACACAGCCCCCTAGAACTCCCAACATTGTTTAAGCTAGTTCGAGTTGAATTTTCTTTTCCTTAGACCAAAAATGCATTGTAGCTAATATACCTATATCCTTGATGGAGCAAAGTATTTAAAATTCCTTGGAAGTATATTTTAAATCTTTATGCCTTTTACAATAATCTCTCTGAACTGAAATGTTGCTGTGGGAAATCATCACAAGTAGATCCAAAATTGATATTTTACCCTGCTGCCATTAAGGCGAAGGGTGCACATCACATTCCAATCAGGAGTCAGCACTTTGCATTCCAAGAAAAAAAAAATCATGGTTGCCCTGAATAATTGAAATCTCCCAAATAAATAAAAACTTAAGCATTACATACTCTAATAACCTGTGACTTTTGCAAATATATTCTGCCAGTGTGCCTTGCCTTTTCATTCTCCTTATCAGTATATTTTGATGAACTGATGTTTTTAGTCTTAATATGGTCCTATTTATCTTTTTCTAAAATTCCTTTATTATTGGGATTTTTCTGTTTTCCTATTTAAGAAATCATTGCCTATTTCATGGTCAGGAAGACTTTTTGTATATTTTCTTCTCAGAGTTCTATTGTTTCTTTTATCACATACAGATCTGAAATTAACTTTCAGTTAATTTCAGTTGACTTGTATGTATGGTTTGAGTTAGGCATCAAATTTATTTCTCATATAGCCAACTAACAGTTTTTTGAAAAGATCATCTTCCTCCATTGCTCTGTATGGTCTCTTTGCTTTAAATTAGGTGATCATATATGTGTTGGCTGGACCTCATTTTCAAGAGAATGAGATGTGCTGTACTCCACAATTTTACAGATATTTATTAACAGTGTAGCATTTAGAGCGATCTATTACGAATTAAGAACTGAATTCTTCAAAATGAAGGAGCAATGGCATTTTTATTTTACTTCTCTATCTTGAAGTTCACCAAAATCAACTAAAAATTATATACATATATATATGAAATATATATCACATACTCATGTGAATATGAATAAGGAACTTGCTATTTCCCCCAAATGATATTAGGTATATTTTTCCAAATTTGGTGAAACTTGGGTTTAAGTCTGCATAAACACTAAAAAATAACCTTGATTCAGTTAGAATTTTCCCTAAAAGTAAATGTCAGCATTCTGACAAGTCTATTGCATGAACATATTTTTTAGAAGTTTTCAATCTAGGGCAATCATAGGACACAGGAAAGTATGGAATGTCCCATGCATGGAGACCCATGAGTGGATAAATTTTGATTTAGAAATGCTTAACTTAGGTACATGAAATTCTTGCAAATGGAATTAGTAAGTTGCAATAAGGCTTAGTATTTTAAAACTGGTTCTCTAGGGGGAGATTTCCCTGACTTATTCATGCTCTTTCTTTGATCTTAGGTACAGGAATGTATAACCTGCAGGCTCCTGTACATGCCTGTGGATCCTCAGGTGTGGATGAGGCCTGAACACTTCCTGGAAAGTGTAGGTATTCAATACATCTATGCTAACTTGATTGTTTTTAGCACAGTAAAAATTAACATTTATTGACTGATTTTATCATAGTAAAAACTGTCATCTCATTTCAGAGGGATGTTCTTAGTCGCAAATGAGATAACAGATGGGACTTTTGTTTATTACTGCAAAATCCTATTCAAAGGGGTTATCATTTCTAACATTGCTTTCCCCTCTTAACATATTCAGTTTTCCAACAAGGCTGACAATTAAATAAGCAGATGATATTTACAAGAGGCGTATGTCTAAGCATCTCTCCTACACTATCAATTGTATTTGAGAAATTGGCTTCTGAAATTTTAAAGCATTTTTCCTTCCACAGAGCTCCCCAGATTCCTCTTTGTTTTTAATGACAAGGTTGATTTTTTGTGTTTCAGTGTCACCAGGTAACCGAGTGCAAAGACACAGGGGAGGCTGGGATGGAAGTGGTGGCTATGATGGTTAATGTCATGCGTCAACTTGACCAGTGGGTGTGTCTGTGAGGTTATTTCCAGATGAGACTGGCATTTGAGTCAGACTGAGTAAAGCTGACTGCCCTCCCTAACATGGGTGGGCAACATCCAATCCACTGGGGGCCTGCAGAACAAAAAGGTGAAGGAGGGGACAGTGTGGTCCCTCCAAGTGTTTGAGCTGTGTCATGAGTCTCTTCCTGACCTCTCACTGGGATCTTGTGCCATCTGTTCCCTGGTTCTCAAGTCTTCAGATTTGGACTGAACTATATACCACGGCTCTCCTGGATCTCCAGCTTGCAAACAACAGATCATGGAACTTTTCAGCCTCTGCAAACATCATGCGAGTCAACTCGCACGTGTTGTGTGTGTGTGTGTGTGTACAATGTTTACTGTGCTAAAATCAATTCAGCATACATATATTGAATGCCTACTACTATCTAGGCAATGTTCAAACCTCCCCCGCCCCCACGGAGCCATATATTTTAGCTTTGTTGATTGTGGTGGGCTTCAAGATAACAGAGCAAAACAACACTATTGCCCCATTATATGTATTTGTTACTGGTTGTGTTCTCTAGAGAAATCTGATTTCCATCCCAGACTCTATGACTATTTGATATGGCTTTTCCAGAAGATTAGTCCTGATATTCCAAGCTAAGCTAACACTCCACTTGCAGGCTGTTGACTTGTTGGTGGTTTATACACACAAACACACACACAATATTACTGTCATTACTGTATACAATTACTGTGGCTCATCTGCAGTTGTAGGTTAAGAATATACAAATATAACTTAGACATGGTTATAACTTAATAAAAATTCAGTGCACATTTACAAAAACCTTAGATAATTTTGGATAAGCCTCTGGTGTAGATAAATAAAACTCTAACGTGCAAGATTGTAGTCTAGATTACTTTAAAAAATTGCAATTTGTATGCCAAAAAAGTAGACGCTGAAGCTCATTTAAAGTCAAGGTAAATTACATCTGTTACTTCAACTGATATATCAGTCCTATCATTCTGACAGAGAGGAAAATTCAATTAGTCTGACAGAAGTTCACAAAGAATTCCTGATTACTACCTCCTTCTTTTCACATGTTCTCAAAATGATCTGTTGTTAAAACTTCCACTGAGTTTAATAATAGCAAAAGTTTACCCCCTCACAAAAAATGGTTCCGAGGTCAACTGTTCTCCCACTTAAAAGAGAAAGTCAGTTAAACACTCAGTTGGCACTTCTCCAGTTTGCAGGCTGAAATGGTTTTGTATGAAAGTGACTTTGTATCATTTCAATTTTATACTGAACAGTTTTTCCTAAGTGACAAATGAAGTCTTGTTCTATGAACCGAAACTATGTGCTACTCATTTTCATTTCATCTTTGTCTTAAAATAATATAACTCTTGCATTAAAAAACTAGTGGAATATAAATGCAATAAAAAACTGCATTTCATATATTCATCTAATTGATACTGAACAAATAATTTAGCAATTATAAAATTGGAAGGGCTGTCTAGAATTTGGAACTGAGGCTCACACTCAAAGAAAGAAGCTAAAAAGCAGGATATATATAATAGGAAATATCAGAACTATATAAAGAAAATCTACCCTAAGGCATGAATGATAAAGTGAACCACAGAGGCAATGTTGGGACACTTTCAATCAAGGGGAGTAAGAATTTTGCTAGAAAGAGAGGATTAAAATAAACAGGAATAAATGAATACAGCAAAAATCTGTCTTATATAAAGCATTTGAAATATCTTTTAAAGAATGAAGGAAAAAAACAGAGGTAGGATAGTCTTAGTATAGACTCAGTACAGAAAATGAAAATTAGATGGAAATACAGTGTAAGATTGTATCAATGGGAGAAGGGCACTGAAGGGTTTACTGCACACCCTCAACCATGGCAAGCATACCCAATGATAAAGGTGCACCTATCAAGCTTGCTGAGGCTCACATCACTCTACTTCTTCCCTGTGAGCCTACATTCCCCAGGCAAGCAACCAACCTAATCCTGGCTCCCTATGTAGACTTTTCTTCAAGAAACAGGATGTGATGGTCAACTACCATTGGTTGATCTACTGGCATTATAAATCTCAATGTAAACAGGGATCCTCACTGTGGCTGCATATCAAAATCAGCTGGAAAGTTTTAACTATGTATTTCAGGACCATTCCAGACCAATTAAATCAGAATTGTGTCTAAGCATTGGCATTCTCTGCGTTATTCTCATGGCACTCAGGGCTAAGAAGCCGTGCCATAATTAAACTGGTAATTTGGCTTGAACATCAGCCTCCTGTCTCTTTGGTTATTGTTGTGTTGTCTCTTCATGATCAAATTCAATATGAACTGGAAAAATTGAGACTTCTGTATTTGCAAAGTTGGAGACTGCTCTCAACTTGCTACGTGAAGCGTGGTTTCTCTGAATCAGCAGCATGGGCACTACCTACAAGTCTTTCAGAAATTCAGAATCTCAGGGCAGCCCCAAGACTTACTGAATCAGACTTTGTATTTTAACAAGATTTTTGGTTGATTCTTTTTCCTATTAAAGTTTGAGAAGTACTGTGCACTGATGTTTCTCAAAGTACAGTTCTTACACCTGTGTATCTGAATGATGCTAGAGACGCACATTACTAAACTTCACCCAGACTGAACACACTGTGAGCCCGACTCCTCTGTCACATCTTTCCATTTCATCATCATAATTTTTCCAAATACTCCTGAGAGACACAGATAACTATGATCATGAACTGTTTACAAAAGATGAACTTTTTTTATAATTAATCAAAATAGTAAAAAAAAAAATACTAGAAGAGTGTTAATCTTTGATGAATCCATGCCACTTAGAAGTCAGAATGACAATAAAAGTCATTACTAAAAAGGAAGAGAAAAATATTTTTAAAATATATTTTCCATTAAAAATTTTGTCATGGAGTTACAGTTATGCATGCAGCTGGCAGAGGCTCTATTTAGAAGAAAATAAACCATCTAGTATTCATATGGAATTGGTCATTCTACCACAGCATTCTGAATAATGTATGAGGAATCCAGGGAAGATTAATTTGAATGAAGGAATATTCTGAATAACTTTCACTTTTTAACTCACATCAAAACTGAAAACAATATTACTGCTAACTCATTCATTCATTTTTGTTTATGTTCTGAAGGTTGCATGGTTGGTAGTCTTTCCCAGGAAAGGATGACAAGCCTTAGAAATTATCCAGTGCACATTCATTTTTCTTTCTTCTTTGATAGATAACAATTCCCTAAATACTCATTTTTTTTTTAACAGCAAGGAAATAAAAGATTCTCTCATTATTTAAGGGAGATGCTAAAGGCCAAAAAATATCTGGTCATTAATAAGAGTTCATGATCCTGACCCAGGAAGTGCTTCAGAAAAAGAGAGCTATCACTGTAGAATGATTTGATAACAAGCTTTGAAGGTATGATTCCCCCAAACATATTGTTTGATAGAATAACTGTGTTGAGGTTGCCATACCATGACCATTTTCCAGGAGAGTTCCTACTTTAAATCATACCTTTAATGTTTGTTTGCCTTAATGGATTACAAGATGCAGCTATGAGGAGGGGTCACTGCCATTATTTGCTAGAAGTATCAAAAGAAGCATGACTCTCCACCTTATACACTCTGGCAATCTCCCTTGTTTGAGCAGGATGAAAGCATCTGACTGCTATTTTGATCTGAATTCAGGAAGCAAGGCAATGCAGCTCATGTTCTTCCTCAGTATTTCTGCTTCTGAATGTGTTTTCCTGGCAGATTTTCAATGTCTCTCTCCAATAAAAGTTAACAAATGTAAGAAAGAGAAGCCATAAATAGCAAAACATCCTATTTCAACAATATATAAGTAAAACAATTTATAGAGAACTAGATATCAGAATCAGAATTGTCCCAAATGGTCATTTTGTAAATATTACAAGACACCTTACAATAAAAAAAAAAACAAAACAGATGTACTTTTTTAAAATAATCAGACATCTAAATCCAATAGTCTGGGTCATTAAAACTAGAAAAGCATCTGGCTATATTCATTCATAGATCCTAAACCACAATGAGACATTAAAATAAGTAAGAATAAATCCAGTATACTAAATAACTAATAAGAAAGGGTGCCATCAAATCAAATCTTGAAGATTTCTAGATGATAACATATGTATAAGATTGGTAGAAAAAAGCATGTAAAATGTAAGAATTCACAAAACTGCCAGTGACTTTTTCAGAAGACCTATTAACAAACCAGTACTTGGGGCAGCAAGAATTGAGGAGCAAGACTGATGGGCAGTGTAAGTGGGCCCGTCAACAACAAAGGATGTACTAACAAGTCTAATTCACTTGCTTTCAGAATGGCTGGTTCCAGAGTTTGAGCTAAAAATGAAAGAACAGTCCTTTAAAGCAAGCCTGCCACCAGAGATTCAGACTATGGGTGAAGACAAAAGCCAAAAGTGGGGTCATGGGCCAGGAAAGTTCTCAATCTCTTCATGAGGCTGGGAATTCAACTACTCACAGCATATAATGCAAGAGTCCACGTGACCAATCACATGCACAACCTACTCATACAGCTAGGGAGCCTACAGTTAGACTTCAGATTGCTGGTTCCTGAGAGCCAGTAGAGAGAAATTAATACAGTTTGGCAACTAGTACAGATCAATCCAGACTCTATCCTTTATATCAATGACCAACTTTGTTTAATTAGCATTCTCAAAAATTAATCATGATCATTATTTTTAAAGGCTCAATTAGAAGGTTAAATAAAACAATGGCTGTGACTGGAGGGAAAAAATAGAGAAAACAAATTTTTAAAAACAAACCGAAAAAGATCAAGGTTAAAGGTCTGAAAAGCTCAATCAGGAAAGTATCTCAGAATACAATGCAAAGGGAAAGAAAAAATACAAAAGAAACGCTGTAGGACACAGAGGATCAATTAAAAATAGCTAGCAACTAGCAAAATGGTAATTCCAGAACAGAGCTATGAAAAAGATAAAGGAAAAAAATAAAGGCCAATATTAAAAAAATAAAATAAATTACCAGGGCACAACTAAATTAAGAACCAAATAAAGAAAAAAAAAAAAAAAAAGCCATATAGGAACAATAAAAAAGTTATTTCCATAGACAAAAGAATCTCATATCAAACTTTTAACCTGTAAAATGAAATTTTAGGGAAATCATAGTGCAAATTCATAAGGCACAGGAGTGATGAATGAAAACGTCAACTCTTGTGCCCAGTTAAATCAGTATTTTGAATTCATGTTCATAATGTATTAAAAAATCTCAAACTGTTACAATGTATTGGCCTTAAATTTTTTCTTAGTGATGTCTGAGAAAATAAAACAAAATCCAAGATTCTAGAATACAAAAGATAAAAGAAAGGTATGCCAAGAGCTCAGGAAAATGTGTATTTAATTTCAAATAATTGTTTATATTGTAGTTGTAAAATATACTGCTTTTATTACATAAGGATTCATGAAAGAGGTATAATGGAAAAACATAATATAACTATTTCAATTTGGGAACTAAAATTGTAAACAATTACCGCAAAATCTGAAAAGCAATTAGTAGGGGAGAAGAAATAGGTAAAATTTTTGCTAAGCATCTTTTCTCATTCACAAGTGAGGTTATAGATTTAGGTTAGATGTTTCCATTAATAGCAGAACGTATGTTTAAATATTATCTGTGGAAAATTAGGGGTAATTTTTACTAGTCAAAATAAAACTAGACTATGATGAAATCAATAAGATCAAAATATAGCTGTAACTTTAAATACTAATTCTAACATTACAGAGAGGGAAAAAGTTGGGCTTAAAGCTCAACATTCAGAAAACTAAGATCATGGCATTTGGTCCCATCACTTCATGGGAAATAGATGGGGAAACAGTGGAAACAGTGCCTAACTTTATTTTTGGGGGCTCCAAAATCACTGCAGATGGTGACTGCAGCCATGAAATTAAAAGATGCTTACTCCTTGGAAGGAAAGTTATGACCAACCTAGAGCATATTAAAAAGCAGAGACAGCATCTTAAAAATGCCAACAAAGGTCCGTCTAGTCAAGGCTATGGTTTTTCCAGTGGTCATGTATGGATGTGAGAGTTGGACTATCAAGAAAACTGAGCATAGAAGAATTGGTGCTTTTGAACTGTGGTGTTGGAGAAGACACTTGAGAGTCCTTTGGCCTGTGAGGAGATCCAACTAGTCCATCCTAAAGGAGATCAGTCCTAGGTGTTCATTGGAAGGACTGATGCTGAAGCTGAAACTCCAATCCTTTGGCCACCTGATGTGAAGAGCTGACTCATTTGAAAAGACCCTGATGCTGGGAAAGATTGAGGGTGGGAGGAGAAGGGGACGACAAGAGGATGAGATATCTGGATGGCATCACCGACTCAATGGACAAGGATTTGGGTGGACTCCGGGAGTTGGTGATGGACAGGGAGGCTGGGCGAGCTGCGGTTCAGGGGTTGCAAAGAGTAGGACACGACTGAGCGACTGAACTGAACTGAACATTACAGAAAGTATATACGTATAACCCAAATCCAACAACCTAAAACAAAGTAATATATAAACTTGAAAATAAGAAAATTTAAAATGATATATGAGGGAAATATCTGTAGAAAGCAAGCAGAGTTGATAATACTGGTATGAAAATTAGGATTCAAAGGAATTTAATCAGTGTGAGTGAAGTGCTAGTCAGTCAGTCGTGTCAGACTCTTTGCAACACCGTGGGCTGTAGTCCGCCAAGCTTCCCTGTCTATGGAATTCTCCAGACAAGAATGCTAGAGTGGGTTGCCATTTCCTTCTCCAGGGGATCTTCCCAACCCAGGGATCAAATAAACCAAGCTCTCCTGCATGGCAGGCAGATCCTTTACTGTCTGAGCCACCAGGGAAGCCCTACAGTTGTCTAAGAAGATATAAATACAAGACTTCATGCAATATAGCTTTCAAGTACAGAAGCAAAACCTGAGTACAAGAAAGATGACCAAAAAAATAATCATATTGAATACTACGAGTGTTAATCATTAACACAACTATCTCAGGTATCCATATATGAAGGTAAAACCCTATTCAAAGTTTAAAGAATTTGAATAACAAAAATGAATGACATTGATACATACATCCACATTATATACATATACATTATATGTATATATACTATATGTATAATACATATGCTATGGAGTCCATAATGTATACATAGTATATAGTATGTATGTATATGTGATATCATAATATCAAAGGGCAGAAGAAAGGGGCAAAACAAGGCAATTTTTTTTTTTCCATGACTGCTTTTGAAAATTCACTCTGTGGGTCTTGGTCTTCCCTTGTCCTTAGATAAAATCTTAGGCAGATCTCCACCTTCTTTGGCCACTTTATGATAATATAAAGTCCTTCTGTTTCCTATAGATGGAAACACTGCAAGGGGAAAGGGTGACATAGTTAGTTTTTCTCTATTGACCCCACCTGAAGATACTGTCTCTCTTCCCTATATTAACTCAGTAGACTCCCAAAGCTCTTTGAATGTGGTGGGCAGAAGAAAGAAGCAGAGACTAGCTTCCTAAAGTTATAAGCTAGAATCAATAATTCCTTAGCTTCAGTTCAGTCACTCAGCCATGTCCAACTCTTTGTGATACCATGGACTGCAGCACACCAGGCCTCCCTGTCCATCACCAACTCCCGGAGCTTGCTCAAACTCATGTCCATTGAGTCGGTGATGCCATCCAACCATCTCATCCTCTGTCATCCCCTTTTCCTCCCACCTTCAATCTTTCCCAGCATCAGGGTCTTTTCCAATGAGTCAATTCTTTGCATCACGCAGCAAAAGTCCTGGAGTTTCAGCTTCAGCATCAGTTTTCCCAATGAATATTCAGAACGAATTTCCTTTAGGATTGACTGGGTGGATCTCCTTGCAGTCCAATGGACTCTCAATGTCTTCTCCAACACCACAGTTCAAAAGCAGCAATTCTTCGGCACTCAGCTTTCCTTACAGTCCAACTCTCACATCCATATATGACTACTGGAAAAAACATAGGTTTGACTAGACAGACCATTGTCGGCAAAGTAATGACTCTGCTTTTTAATATGCTGTCTAGGTTGGTCATAGCTTTTCTTCAAAGGAGCAAGCATGTTTTAATTTCATGGCTGCAGTCATCATCTGTAGTGATTTTGGAGCCCAAGAAAATAAAGTCTGTCACTGCTTCCATTGTTTCCCCATCTATTTGCCATGAATTGATGGGACCGGATCCCATGATCTTAGTTTGGTTAAGTGCTGAATTTCACTTCTGAGTGTGCTTTGTGGGTTTTGTGAAGAGTATTCACTGCTTAGAATCTTTCTCTGAAATCCTCTGGTGCACTTTCCGGCTGCACGCTTAGGATGACCTCTCCCCACTCCCAATTCGGATTTTAGTTCTCAACAGTCTAAGCCTAGCCAACCCCTCAGAATTCCACCAAATTTCCAGGTTTCACTCCTAGAAATAATCCCAATGAGACAACCCCAGGGAACTCTCTGTGTATATCCAAAGGAAACATGCATTTCTTAATCAATCTTTGAGAAAGCAGTTATTCTCCAAATTATAGTCTTCTACTGGGCTGCCACAAGCAACTTCCATTTCTTGCAATTTGGTTCTCTCAGGCATATCAGTCACTAATTGATATGCATTGTTTGAACCTCCAGAGAAAACACCACACTTTCTCAGGTTTCTTTGAAACCTCCATCAATCTACTGAAGATTGGAGGAAAAGCACCTCCCTTTCTTAGTCATGTTGTATGTGGGGGTATGCCACAGCACTGCAACAAGTTTTTACAAAGAAATTCTCTCTCCAATCTTCAATTCCTTACCTATCCTCTTTTATAGCTAGAGGTTGACAATCTGCTCTGTAAGGCATGTGTAGGTGGTCTAACACCTTACTTTAGAACATGACAGAAGTTGTCACCTACTGTTTTCTGTCATTTTGATTCACTAGAAACTAAACTCATATCCCATTTAACATCTTGTTACACAAGAGGTTGGCATTGGAGGTAACAGGTCTACCCATGCAGACTATAATTTTCCAGTGTCTATCACAGATCAGACATCAGCATGAAGATGTGAATTTCTTCAGCTCAGGTCAAGGAAACTGTTTCCCATGAGAGTCAAAGAAATCTGGGACAACAGTGGCATATGATACTCTTAAAGAAGGAACAGCTGAGTATTTGAGATTTAACTGTGGTCAAGAAGGCTGAGTGCCAAAGAACTGATGCTTTCAAATTGTGGTGCTAGAGAAGACTCTTGAGAGTACCTTGGACTGCAAGGAAATCAACCCTGAATATTCCTTGGAATAACTGATGCTGAAGCTGAAGCTCCAATACTTTGTTCACTTGATGTGAAGAACTGAATCATTGGGAAAGACCCTGATGCTGGCAAAGATTGAGGGCAGTAGGAGAAGAGGGTGACAGAGGATAAGCTGGTTGGATGGCAACACCAAATCAATGCACATGAGTTTGAGCAAACTCCGGGAGATAGTGAAGGACAGGGAAGCCTGGCAGGCTGCAGTCCACGGGGTCACAAAGAGTCGAACACAACTTAGCAACTGAACAACAACCAAGATATATGTGACACTGGGAAAATCGCCACTGCCTCCATTACTTCAGGCAATAAAGAGAAAAGCAAAAATTCTTTCAGCATATGGATCAAGACCACTTTCAAGCCTTAAAATATAAGCTGAGTAGTAAATTCATAAATAAGGTGTGATCTTTTCAGTTTAAGGTCAGAGGATACAATTAGCCTTACTCCATGAGTATCTCCTTGACAAATGTCATTTTGAATATGTGATTAGGGACAGAAATTTAAAAACTAAACTAGGCAGTGATTCCTCTCCCCTCCCAAACTGGAGAAGTTATCAGATCCAAATGGAAAACGTGTGCCTGCTGCTTCCAGCAGAATGTTCAACCCATTAAGTCTTCTTAACATGAAGACTGTTCAGATAGGAAGCACTGGAATTAAGTGTTCAGAGCTCTTCGTGTTTAACCAGAGAATATATCTGTAGTGGCTAAACACTTCACCCAACTTATCTCATTCAAGATTAGAAGGCACAAACAAATGCTCATTTATCCTAGCAGACTATAAGACAGCTTCAGACTCAGGGGAAGATTTCTAGAACCCTGTGTGTGGAATGTGCTCCACCTAGTGGGAGTTCAAAAATCTAGAACCTTCCATCCCTCAACAAGAGAGCCCTTCAAGAAGAGGAATTTAATGAAAATCTACTAAATATAACAGGGATACAATATAGACTGCTGTTTCATAATGCTACCAGGACAATCATACTGGTTTTCTTTTTTTCACACTGGGAAACGTATCTCAGTTGCATTATCTCTGTATTTAGTGTGAGTGATGGAGATTATATATCCAGAAGCCAGGATGCAGTTAACTGCAGGGACAAATTTCAGGTATAATACTTCTAAGTATCAAGATAAGAGTCAGGCTAATCATCAATGGTAACAAACTAGAGTGAATGTTCCCAAATCAGGGACTGCAGGATAAAAGCAAAATGGATGACTCTCAGAAGCCCACACCATGTCTAATACGGTGGTGCAGATTTTACCTGTATGTAAAGTGAGAGATGAAAATGGGTTGCATTCATTAACCAACTATTTATTGGGTAAAGGCGCTGTTCTAGGACACAGCAATGCAGTTTATGATTCAGTGGAAGGAGACAGATATTGAGCAAATATATTAAATAAATAATACATATGAAAGAAAATGAAAGTTATAATCTATATACCAATACAAAAATGTAGATTATAAATAAATATGTGGTGTTCTGAGTGGTTTTTAAGAGAAATGAAGTAAATTAAATCCAAGTAAGGGAATGGTTAGGGGTTATTTTTATTTGGTTGGTCCAAGAAAGATCCCTGAATAAGGACACAGATTAATGGAGACCTGGAAGTAAAGAGAGAACAAGTCATATACACGTCTGAGGAAGAGCGTAGTAGAGAGGGGAAGCCACACGTAAAACATGTGCCTGAGGGAAGACTATTCTTGGTGGGTGGAAGGATGGGCAAGGAGGCTAACCTGAGTGCAAAAAGGAGAAAAAAGGAGAAAAGTAAGGAGGAGTGGCCAGAGGCCAGATGGTGTAAGGAATTTCAGGCTTTGGTTGAGCACTGTGAATTTTGAATGAGTTGAAGGTTTTGAGTAGAGAAGTCACAGGAGTCATTTTCTAAAGGACTGTTCTAACAATGTAGAATACAGAGGGGTAAGTGCTGGGTAGAGAGATTAGTTGAAGTATTATTGTAGTAGTCATAATGGGGCATAATGATACTTGAACTGAGTGTGAGTATGTGTGTGTGTATAGAGATGGAGAGAAACAGAGACCAAGGCAGAGAACAGAACTCACATCCATCAAACAGAGACTATAGAATATTTCTCAAGGAATTATGAAACATTTTTAAAAATGAATCATTTATTAGGATATCAATTAGAACTCAACCAATTCTAACAAGTAGAATAGAAACAGACAGCATCTTTCAATCACAATGAAACTATACTCAACAGACTAAAGTGATAGACTAGAACACAAAAGTAACACACTGGAAAATCTTCAAAGTCCTTTATATAACATTTTGCTTATAGCCTGATAGTCCTTACTAAACCAGGATCAATCTGTAGCCAGTCTTCTTGTTTGCCCAGGTATACAGGAAAACTGAGAGGCTTACATTTCTCAGATATACATCTCAGAATTATTTTTCTCCAAGTCCAGGGCTTCTTGTGATTTCTCCCCACACTCTATCTCCGACAATTTTTTAAATTATACATCTTTAATTGCAAGCATGTATTTTTTAAATGTATGTCTCTTGGTAAAGCCTCTCCTGCTTCTTTCCTATTGTGTTACTCCAAGTCTGACTTGCCCTGTGCATACAAAGGCTGGAGTTCCACTGAAGGCCCCTTCACTGTGACTACAGAACGGGCTGCTGTCCAGTGGGAGTCTGCTCACATTAATTTTTAAAGGATAAACTATCAACAAAGGCCTTTCCACAATGACTACAGACATAATTTTTCAATCATGTGTTCTCCGTGTGAATACAGGTTAGCTCTCTCACTGACATCTTTCCCACATCCATTATATTCAGTTTTTCCTAGTGTGAATTCTCTGGTGTCTGATACACACTCTGGAAGAAGACACTTCCATATTCATTTATAGGGTTTCTCTCCAGTGTAGTTTGTGATATTGATAGGAGCAGAGTATGAGTCAAGGCTTTCCCACATAGAGACGTGTATGGTTTTCCTCAGTATGAATTCACTTTAGGTATTAGAAGGATGAAAAATTACTGAAAGCTCTATTGTGTTGCTCATAGACATCAACTTTCTCTCCCATGTGAGTTCTCTTTACCAGGAGAGGGAATTGTCTTGGGGAACACCCTGTAATTCATGCTGGGAAGCAACTGAGTGAAGTAAATGTTGAATATCTAGTATTCAGACAACAACTCTTGTAAAACATGTGAGGATTCATGTCATGAATGAAGGGTATAAAATAGTATGTCACGAATGAAGGGATGTCTTAAATGATCATTTGACCTCTGGAGGTTGGTGGTTAGTCACTCAGTTGTGTCCAGCTTTTGCAACCCCATGGACTGTGGCCTGCCAGGCTCCTCTGTCCATGGAATTTTCCAGGCAAGAAGAGTGGAGTGGGTTGCCACTTCCTTCTCTAGGGGATCTTCCCAACGCAGGGATTGAACTCGGGTCTCTTTCACTGCAGATGGTCTCTTGTATTGCAGGTGGATTCTTTACCAACTGAGCCACTAGGGAAGACCCTAGTCCACATTAAAGATCTCACATTAGTGATATCAATTCTAAAGGAAAAGGAGAAAAGTGCAGCTGGAGTTCATATCAGAATATTCATATTGGGAAGATACACAAGAAAAAAATATTTAGCACCCAAATGAGCAAGAGCATTAGACTTTTGCTGGATGACCTATTATAGAAAATATGCACAGAGGATAAAGATTTAGTACTCTTAAAAAGGTTGAGCCCAGAATTTGGCAACAAGTAATAAAACAACTAGATAAATCTTCTTCAGTAAATTTGTATTTGCAATTAAAATTAAGAAAAAGTTGTTGAAAGAACTAAAAGGAAAGTATATCTCTCTACAAACTTGTTTTCAGTTTCTTAAATTTTGCTTTTCTAATTATACACTTAAAGCATTTAAAAAAAAAAAGAAGTGTGTTGATCACCCACTATCAAAGTAAAAATTAATTTAAAATGGTTTTATTGAAATCATCGAAGAGGAAAGACTCATACATTATGTATCTTTGCTTTTGAGAATTAGTCACAATGTTTTCATTCTATTTTATAACGTAGACTTGTAATTTTAAGACCTACTCCTATTTTCATTACCAGTTCTATATCACAACATTTCCATTTGAAGAGTCTTTATTTTCACAGATTTTGTTGTTTGCTTACATTTAAGGAAAGGTACAAGGATGAAACATTTTTTAATCTCATAGACAAATAAGTGACTAGTTGAATAAATTTAGAACTTAATTAGAATTTAGAATCACAGCGCTTTCCCTCAAACTCTGTAGAACAGAAAAATAAATATCACTTCAATGAATTAAGTACAAGGAAAAAGAATGGGAGGAGATATTTACAGATTAAATTATATTTTAAAGATTTATTAACCAAACAATTTGTAAATGCAAATCCTATCCCAAATAGGATCCTGATTTGAATAAATCAAAAGTAAATGTATGAAGTTGGGATGACTGGTACACTGACTGGCTATTGAATGATATTACAGAAATACAGTTTTTTAGGTAGGGCAATGGACTGCAGTTAAGCTTTCAAAAAAGAGACTTTGTATTTTAGAGACATATATTAAAATATTTATGAAAGAAGTGATATGATATCTTAGAACTGCTTCTAAGCTCAGAGGGATGGTGGCTGGAGATACGAATGAAATCAGGTTGGCAATGAGTTGATAAATATTGAGCTGGGGAATGGGTACATATGGGTTTATTGTACAAATTTTCTCTAGTTATATATGTATTTGAAAGTTTTCATAATAGAACAAGAATGGGGAAAAGGCTAATTATAATTTATTCTTTTCTATAGTTGTGGAATAAAGATCTAAAAATACAGTTTCTTTGTCAAGAAAGGTGTTTTTTATTCACGATTTTCAGCCAGAATGCTTGTTGAATAGCTTTTCCTTAAATTCCAATATCCTTACTATTTCCACATCTTTATCTTTTAAAATTAACTCTATGAATTTTGTTAAATATCAAATTATATCTTTACCTATGAAATGATATTTATGTGTTTTAACATCATTTTAATATGTTTTTATTTCTCTGCCAATTCTATGTTGCTTTCCACATCATTTATCTTTTTTTCTGCTCAGTTAAATGTTTGTTATTATTGCATTCTGAGCTCTATAACATTTGCTCAGTTTCCTCTTGTATACTTTCTGCTCTTAATTGGTTTTAAAACATTTAAAATTTTTTCCATAACTTTACATTGCTGATCTCTCTTCAAACTTTGATTTGCCACTTGGATAGCTCCATTTTTTATAACCTCTTTTCTTTTATTTTTTATCTCTCTTCTTATACAGTCTATGATTTCCTCTTTTGTCAAAAAGGACAGAACAAATAGAATCTGAAATTTCTTGCTGCATATATAAAATATTTTTCAAGAAAATATATTTGTACTGATGGCCAATAGGCATTTGAAAAGATGCTCATCACTGCTAATTATTAGAGAAATGCAAATAAAAACCACAATGAAATACCACTTCACACCAGTCAGAAAGGCCATCATTAAAAAGTCGACGAATGATAAACTCTGGAGAGGATGTGGAGAAAAGAGATCCCTCTTACACCATTAGGAATGTAAACCGGTGCAGCCACTATGGAAAACAGTATGGAGGTTCCCCAAAGCACTACAAATAGTTACCATATGATCCAGCAATCTCACTCCTAGGCACATATCCAGACAAAACTATAATTCAAAAAGATATACACACTGCTGTGCTCATAACAGCACCATTTACAACAGCCAAGGCACAGAAGCAACCTAAGTGTCCATCAACAGATGGATAAAGATGATGTGGTATAGATTAATATACAATTAATCAAAGTACAGTGAATAAGTACTCAGCCTTAAAAATAAATGAAACAATGCTACTTTCAGCAACATGGACGGATGTAGAGATTATCATACTAAGTAAATGAGAGAAAGACAAATAACCATATGATATGACTTATATGTGGAATCCAAATAACAACACAAATGAACGTATCTACTAAACTGAAGCAGACTCACAGACACGGCCAAGCGGGGAGTGAGGTGGGGGAGGGAAGGATTGGGAGTCGGCACTAGTAGATGCAAACTCTTATATACAGGATGGATAAACCACAAGATCCTACTGTACAGCATAGGGAACCATATTTGATATCAATGTTCATAGTTAATGTGATTTAAGCCAAATAAATTGATACATATTTTAACTAAATCACTTTATCATATAGCAGAAATCAACACAATACTGTAAATCAACTATACCTCACCAAAAGTTAAAAGAAAAATTAAGTCAGCAGATTAACAATAACAGAAAGAATATGGTTTTAGATGCTTTGGGGATCTTTATTCATAACTGCCAGAACTTGGAAGCAATCAAGATGAACTTCAACAGGTGAATGGATTAATCTGTGGTACATCTAGACCATGAGTATTATTCAGCACTAAAAGAAAATGAGCTATCAAGTGTCAAAAAGACACGGAGAAAACTTAAACACATATTAGTAAGTGGAAAAGCCAATCTAAAAGGGCTACAAACTATGTGATTCCAACTTGAACAGGCAAAACTATGAAAATAATGAAAAAGATCAGTGATTGCCAGAGGTTGAAGAAGAGGCCGAGGATGAATAGGCAGGAAGTGGAGGATTTTTAGAGCAGTTAAAATCCTCTGGTGCACGTCATACATTTCTCCACACCCACAGAATGCACACCACCAAGAGTGAACTGGGATGGATTAATCAACTACACACTTTGGGTGATAATAATGTGTAAGTGTAGGGCTTCCCAGGTGGCTCCAGTGCTAAAGAATCCTTTTGTGTCACTGCAGGACACACAAGGGATCGCTGGTTTGATCCCTGGGTTGGGAAGATCCCTTGGGGAACGAATGGCAACCCGCTCCAGTATTCTTGCCTGAAAAGTTCCATGGACAGAGGAGCCTGATTGGAAACAGTCCATGAGGGTCGCAAAGAGTTGAACACGACTGAGCGCACACACGCAATGTGTAAGTGTAGACTCCTGGGTTGGGACCAATGACTCTGGTGCAGGGTGTTGATAATGGGGGAGTCTATATATGTGGGAGGGCAGGACAACTATGGGAAATCTTCACCTTCTGCTCCATTTTGCTGCTCTAAAAATAAAAGTCTATTTCTTAAAAAATGATTTCCCTCTGCCTCTTGAATACTTCATTTTTTCATAAGCCCTCTTGAATTTTTTTTTTCATTCTTCAAAAGTGGCAAGGCTCTCTATGCCTGGTATTTCCCAACAAAGCCAAAGGCTTTCTCATTTTCTACTTGCATACTGTAAGAGAAGTTCTTTTAAAGCTCAGTCCAGAGGGCTTACTGCTCATATGCAGACATCCATGTATAAGAGTAGTGGGGCCACTGAGGCTGTGAATGATCCCAGCAGACCAATTTTACCTCTGCCTGCTTTCCTCTCTGTTTGCAGAAGCTTCTTTGTCAGGAGTTAGATTGGGTGATACCCAGCTTTCTTCCAGGTGCAGCAACAGTTGTCTTTCTTTGGATCAATCTCACTAACTTCCCAGTCAACAGAACCTCCCACTCAGTATCAAGATACTATGATTCCAGATCCATAGTTCCTGAAATTGAATTCCCCAATTCAATTTCATCATGGAAGTCACTAAAGTGCTAAGCCAAAATCACAGCTGTTGTCATTACCACACATTTTCTGTTTCCTTTACTTTTCTTTTTTTTTTTTTCTAATTTTATTTTATTTTTAAAACTTTACATAATTGTATTAGTTTTGCCAAATATCAAAATGAATCCGCCACAGGTATACATGTGTCTATTTCCCAGGTTTCGCACAACTACAACTTACAGGAATTCTGCTGATCCATGACAGTCCATAGGGTTGCAAAGAGTCTGACACAACTGAGCACACTTATACACAGTATGACTCATGAGGGCCCTCTGGGAGTTGCCAGATCAGTCTCTCAGGGCTTATATCTGCATACTTCCTATATGACAATCCATCTCTTCTGGGCCAGTGACTTATGAGTAATTCCCTCTTTATTCATGCCGCATCTACCGTCATTCTAGCAGAAAGTATTTCAAGTCAGTGGAAGACTTACAGCTTATTCTCTAGTTTCCATTGTTGTTGCAGATTCCCCCCTATTATTATATTTCCTGGAAATTTTTCTTAGTATATGAATTACTCCTTTCCTAAAAATTCTCTAGCCGTCATCTTTTCTGGAGAGATTGACCACATTTCAGATGATAATTCTGAATTGCCTGAAATAGCAGTGTGCTTTGTCTGTCTTTTCTCAACAGGTGTCCTAATGACTTTAAACTGCTTCTGGTTGATCTGGAGACCCTTACCTCCACCATGGGCTTCCCTGGTGGTTCATCTGGTAAAGAATCCACCTGCAATGTGGGAGACCTGGGTTCTATTCCTGCTTTGGGAAGATCCCTTGGAGAAGGGCACGGCAACCCACTCCAGTATTCTTGCCTGGGAAACCCCATGAACAGAGGAGCCTGGTGGGCTGCAGTCTATGGGGTCGCAAAGAGTCAGACACAACTAAGTGACTTTTACTTTTACCTCTAACACAGTAAACAGAAAGTTGTCAGTGATGTATTTTTATCACCTCAAATAAGAGAAGTCTCAATAAACAACAGAACATGAGGTCCAACTACTCTCAAGACAAATGATTTAAGGACTGATATCCTACAAGCAAAAATCTCTCTGAAGGAGATATTCTCAAACAATTGCTCTGCAATCATAACCTCTTACAGGCTAACCCACTTAGCTGCTCAGAGATGCATTTCTGCAACTTAATTAGTCCTGTTGAATTCATCAAAAAGTTATATTATTTTAAAATAAAAACTCTCAAGGGTCCATTAATGAAATTTTTCTATAGTAGGTGTTAGGTAATATTGTGATGAAATTTTACTAGGTTACAGTTACTAGAGAGATGCTCCATGGAAAAGAATCAAGGACTGGGAGCTTTATTTTCTAAGTGCTGTTCTCTGAGGAAAGTATTTATCCCTGACCATTTTCCCCCTCAACTTCTGCTATGTGAAGGGGAGATGATTCTCTCTTCAATTGTAACTCTTTCTGTCTCATTTTAGATAATTAATTATGCTAGCCACTCAGTTGACCATCAAAGCACATGGATTTTCTCCAGGCAGTAGCACAATGAACATGACAGTTTCATATGAAAGAATTCTCTGTTGTCCAAATATTACCAGCATTTCAGTTGTAAGAAATGACATGACAGGATGTCTGAAGGATAAGCAATGCATTAAGTCCTCTAATACCCTAAATTTTATGCTTGCTTTAGTAAGATCCTCAAAAAGCTGCACGTTTACTTAACTTTCCTTCAGATCCCCACTTAAGTGCCTCCTCTGAATTATAATCTGGTGAAAGTCATCACTTTGCTCTGAGAAAGAGAGTAATACTATTAAAAGTAGCAATGATAATGTTGATACTGGTATTCTTCTTCCTGAAGCTGGCTATTCCCATAACCTTCCCTCAATCCCTTTCTGACCTTAGCCAGTTAATGTCAATTCCATCCTTTCATCGGCTCAGACCAAAAGCTCTGCAGCCTTCACTGTCTCCTCTTTCCCTCTGATATGCCACCTGCAACCCTTCACATCTTGCTGCCTCTCACTTCAAAAGGTTATAGATGTCTCTACTTTTCACCACCTCCACTGCTTCCATCCTGATGCTAGCTTCTATTGCTACTCCCTCACCTGGCTAAGTCCAAAAGCCTCCCGACAGAGGAATCAGATGCCTCTTTACAAATGTAAGTTAGATTATATCCATCTTCGACCTGGATTCTCCAGTAGCCTCATCACATTCAGAAGGCAACAGGGGTCGCAAAGTCCCAATGACACTGGTCCCTCATAAGCTCCCTGACTGTTGTCGTTGTTTTTCAGTTGCTCAGTCGTGTCCAACTCTTTGCGACCCCATGGACTGCAGCACGCCAGGCTTCCCTGTCCTTCACCATTTCCCGGAATGTATCTTCTCCTCATTACCTTGTTTCTCCCAACTGGTTTCCTTGTTCCTCAAACACTCATGAACAGCCATCTGCTTTCCCTGCCTGGCCTTCTTTCCTCCTCCAGATACACTCACGCCTTCTCTCCAACTCTTCCAGGGAGGCCACTCCAACTATATTATTTAGAACTGAGACAACCCACACTCACTGTTGGCATTATTTAACCTCATTCCTATTTTATCCACAGATTCATGGTTTCATATCATACTATTCATTTTACTTAAATACTTTGATCATTGCCTGCCTTCTCCTAGTGTAATTCAAGCTCTCTGAAGGCAGGGATTTTGATCTGCATCTCCAGTGTTTAGAATGGTACCTTGCAAATAGCAAGCATTAAATAAAGACAGTGCTTCAATACATATGATACATTATTATGAAAAAAGATTACAGGCTAATATCAATTGCCTTTTTGTATTGGCCAGGCATCATCTTTATAGGAAGTACTTATGTTCACAATTTTATGAAGTCAGTGATTTTCCCTCCATGGGAGGAAACTGAGGTTCTCCACAGGAAAAATTTAACTGAGGTTACATAGGTATCAATGGCAGAGCTGAAAGCCAAACCCAGTGTCTTTGTCCTTTAAGTCTCCACTTTCAAATCACAACATTGTACTTGCTTTCATAGAAACTCATTTGATACGTGTGTGTGTGTTTTAAGCAGAGAATACTGTTCACTACTTTGAGAAAGTTTCTCCCTAATGTATATCAATAGAAGAAATTTCTCTCAGTTCTCAAGAACAGACAAGCTATGTTTCTCAAGATACTTGGCTCATTTTTATCTTTTGGACACTATTAATTATGTAAATGTTTGTGTTTCCATCTGGGTTGTTCATTAGGTAACTCAGAAAGAAAATGTAAGCTAAGTTTTACCATGTAACGTTGGGTGCTAATCTTAACCATGGCTTTATATTACCTTCCCAAAAGTCCCCATTCCCAAACACGTTTCAACTTCCCTTATTATGTATTTTATCTTTGTTGTATATGGTATTTATGTAAACATCCCATATACCTTTACAATGAAATGCCATGAAGATACATATATCTATTTAGAAATCAAATCAAAGAGTTGTGTTCTGGGCTGGGTAGATCCCCTGAAGAAGGAAACAGCAACCCACTCCAGTATTCTTGCCTAGCAAATCCCATGGACAGATGAGCCTCGTGGGTTACAGTTCATGAGGTCGCAAAAGAGTCAGACATGACTTAGCAACTAAACAACAAATAAACAACAACAAACATCTCCCTAAAAGAACATAAAGCTGTCTGTGGAAGACAGCAAAGAAAGGGAGGAGGCTTTTGTGGATGGAGAGGAGAGGATGGGGGAACCAGAGAGACCCAGGACAGCAGAGATGGACCCTACCTCTGTTAGCAACTCTGAAAAGTAACCCTTGTGAGGCTATGGGGAGCATCCATAGGCTAGATCTTAGGCAGCTGCAGAGAGAACACCAGGGTCCCCAGGTTTGCCCATAAGTGGTAAAGAACCGAGGGATTATGCAGCAGGGGAAATGGAGTTTCCCCAAAGCCATCTATTTAGACAATGATCTGGAAAAGAATGGCCACAGCACTCTGAAAGACAACAGAGCTGTGTAACCATCCTAGGGAAAGTAAGAATGCTGAAAGCAAAGAGGCTAAATTTTCCACCAGATCCTGAGGATCTGGGGTCAGAAACTGATTTAAATGAGAGAAAATAAATTTTTTTAAAGTGACATCCTTGCAAACCTTAGTTTGTGGACCTAAACATAATAAGCTACTTCAACTTCCTTTTGGAACGAAGCACAGTCAAACTAATCAATCAACCCAATGACAAATCAATACATAAACCAAGAAGAAAACATGCAAATACAGTGATATGAATTACAGATAAAAGAATTTGGAGTTCGAATGATATCATGTTCAAGGTTTGAAGTATAATCTCTAAATGATATTTAAATGATCTTGCTGTTGAGTACCCTGAAGGCTGAATTAAAAATCTGTTCTGTCAAATTTCTCTTTCCTACAAGATCTACAGTTTTGTTATATGTCTTAATGTAGGAACAACCAATAATTTTTCCAGCTTTATTGGGAAATAATTGATATGCATCGCTGTATAATTTTAAGGCATGCAGCATGACTGCTGATTTATACATGTAGTGAAATGAATGCAACAGGCTCAACTAACGATCATCTTCCTACAGATACAATGAAAAGAAAAGAAAGGGGGAAAAGAGGGGAAAAAACACAAATTTTTCTTGTGATGAGAATTCCTCAGATTCACTCTCTTAAAACTTTTCTTATATATGAAATGGCAGCATTGGCTACAGTTGCAACCCAACTACTTATACCTTTTGACCACAGTTTTCCAGCTCTCCCTCACCCCATCCTCTAGTAACTGCAAGTCTGATCTTTTTTTCTACGAATTTGGTAGGTTTCCCTTTTTTTTTAGATTCCACATATAAGTCAGACAGTATGCGTCTTTCTCTGGTGTATTTTACTTCACATAATGCCTTCAGGGTGCATCTGTGTTGTTGCAAATGGAAGGATTTCCACATATTTTATACTGAATAATATTCTTGTGTGCACGTTGTGTGGGTACACATGTACGCCACATCTTTATCCATTTACCTATTGAGAGCTGGTTAAGCTGCTTCCATGTTTTGGCTATTCTAAACAATGCTGCTATAAACATGAGGGTACATGTTATCTTTTTTGAAAAGATATCTTTGAAGAGATATCTCTTCAAGTTAATGTTTTCGCTTCCTTTGGATACATTCCCAGAAGTGGAATTACTGGATCATATGCTGGTTCTATTTTTAATTTTTGAGGATCCTCCACTGCTTTTCCATAACAGCTATACCAATCACAATTCCACCAACAATGTATAATGGTTCCCTTTTCCCCACATCCATGCCAACATTTGTTATCTCCTAACCTTGTGATGATGGACAATCCGAGAGGCCTGAGGTAATATATCATCGTAGGTTTAATTTGCATTTCCCCAATGACTAATATTCAGCATCTTTTCATACATCTATTGGCCTTCTGTATATCTCCTTTGGAGAAATGTCTATTCAGACCCTTTGCCCATTGCTACAATTATTTTGCTACTGAATTCTTTATATAGTCATCCCTTATCAAATACATGGCTTGCAATTTTTTTTTCTAATCCTATAGGCTTTCTTTTCACTTTGCTGATTATTTCTTTGCTGTGCAAAAGCTTTTTAGTTTGAAAAACTCCCATTTGCTTATTTTAAATTTTGTTGCCTATGCCTTGGGTGTCATATCCAAAAAATCATTAGATCCCAGACCCACGTCAAGGAGATTTATTTCTCATAACATTACTGTTATTGTTGACATTTTTATGTTTTTATGATGTTAATTAGTGTTCTTTCACTCCCACACTAAAAGCCCCCTTCAGCATTTCTCATTAGGCAGGTCTGGAGCTAATAAACTCCCTCAGTTTTTGTTTGTTCAAGCAAGCCTTTGTCCTCCTCCATTTCTGAAGGACAGCTTTACCATGTATAGAATTCTTGGCTTAAATTATCTTCTTTCAGTATTTTGAGTATGTCATCCTCATTCTCTCTTTGCCTGAAAAGTTTCTGTTGAGAAATCTGCCCATAGTCTTATGGGGACTCCTGTGTCCCATAGTCTTACAGGGACTCCCTTATGGGGACAACTCTTAAAATTGTCTCTGACTTCTGATGATTTAATCTTAAAGGGTCTCAGTGTAGCTGTTTTCAGGTTCAAACTATCTGGGTTTTTTTTTTTTTTTTTTTTTTTTTGAGCCTTATGGATCTGGATGTCCATTTCTCTCTCCAGGTTTGGGATGTTTTCAGTCATTGTTGCTTTAAATATACTTTCTGTTCCTTTCTATTCTCCTTCCAGAATTCCTACAATGTAAATATGTTTTTTTTCATTCTGTCTCACAACCCTCTTGGGCTGTTTTCACTCTTTTTCATTCTTTTTGTTTTTGCTCTTCTAACGAAATAGTTTTCAATGTTCTATTGTCCAGGATTGATCTGCAAGGAGGTCAAACCAGTCAATCCTAAAGAAAATCAATCCTGAATACTCATTAGAAGGAATGATGCTGAAGCTACAATATTTTGGCCACCCTGTGCAAAGAGCCAATTCATTAGAAAAGACCTTGATGCTGAGAAAGATTGAAGGCAGGAGGAAAAGGGGATGATAGAGAATGAGATAGTTGGATGGCATCACCGACTCAATGGACATGAGTTTGAGCAAGCTCCAGGAAATGGTGAAGGACACGGAAGCCTGGCGTGCTGCAGTCCATGGGTTCGCAGAGACGGACACGACTGAGCAACTGAACAATAACAACCTTCCAGGTGGCTACTTCTTTCTTCTGATAGTCTAGTCTATTTTTGAAACTATTAATTACTCAGTTCAGTTACTGCATGTTCAAATCTTGAATCTTTTTTTTTTATGGTTGCTATTTCCTTGTTGAACTTTTATTTTCATCTTTGTTTTCCTACTTCCTTTTAGTTGTCTCTGTGTTTTCTCGTAGTTTGCTAAACTTTTTAAAGAGGATTATTCTGAATTATTTGTCTAACAGCTCCTAGATCTCCATTTCTTTAGGGTCATGACTCCAGCTTTATTAGTTTTCTTTGGTGGTGTCATGTTTACCTGAATTTTCATGATCCTTGGTTCCTTCCATCAATATCTGCACATTTGAATGATCAGTCTCTTCTTCCAAACTTTTCAGGTTTTCTTTGGCAGAAACAACTCTTAACTAGTCAGCTCAGTTTGGGTTTCTGGGTAAGTCTGTTGATCATGTCTTTGGGTAGGGTGGGGGGCGGCTGTTAACATTATGGTCTATTTTTTTGATGAGGCAACTGTTCAAGTTCTAAGGACAGGGAAAGGTGGGGGAGGGTACCACTGGATGAGAACAATTTGACAGGGCTGTTGGCATGGCTGCCTATCCAAGGCTGAGGATGGTTTCTCCGTTTGTCTGGATTCTCTGGTCAGGCTTACTACATGGTTGGGACTGGGTACTACATTCAGTAGTAGGTGGAGTTTGGAATTAGCTTGCCTGTCCTGGCAGGGCAGCAAGACAGGACACAGTGCCTGAACAGCTCATCATTTGGGAACTTGTATCCAGCCAGAGTGTGCACTGAATCCCTGATCAGACACGGCCACTAATTTTGCTCTGCAGACAAGGGAAGTCACAAGCTGTGCTCTCTCCTCAAATGCCACTCTACAGAGGACTGCTGAATGGGCTGTGCAGCTTTGGGTAGTTTTCCTGCTTGGACACACTAAGGCTTATATTCTGTGGTGAGCAGGGCTATGAATTAGATTCCTTGCCCCGAGGGAGAAGTAGCCTAAAGCTGGTAAAGCTTTGCTGTCTTAACTCAAGCTGACCCACACCTCAAGTTTCCTGCTTAAACAGAGGCCCTGGTTTTACTCTGCAAACTGTCAGCTCTGCCTGCCCCTCTCTTGGCTTATCCACTGCTGGGCCAAACAGCTTCCAGGAGCTATTGTCTGCCTTTCTGGTCAGATGGAGCCAAAAGTCACTCTTCACAGTAGATGAGGTTAAGTCACAGTTTCCTTAGCAAGGTGTGCGGGCAGAAGGGTGGGGACAGGCTCTCCAGGCTACTACCAATTTCTCAAGCTCCGCAGCTGGGAGTGGCCAAGGTCTATCCTCAGCCTTGGCCATGAATTAATGGCCAAGCATGGGACCATTCCTCACCCAGGACCTGCAGTACTGGCTCTGCTCTGGGGCTGATCAGCTCTGCTCACTTGCTCACTCATCCTACTGCTCAAGCACTGGTAGGCTGCGAAGCTTCCAGGATTTGTTGTCAACCCTGCTGTTCAGATATGGAAACACTCTCCACAGTGCATGGTTTTGTGAGGAGCTGGGGTAGGAGCGGAGGAGTGGTTCTAGTTGACTCTCAATTCCCCAGTCTCTTCACAACCAATAATTTAATGTGAAATATTTTATTAGTTTAAGTCTTTGGTAAATAGTGTTACTATTATTAATTATGTATTTTCATGTCTGTATTCTGAATTTTCAAACATAATCACAGGCACTATTTCCCTTCATTTGTTAATGCAAAAAACTTAAATCATGGTTATAGCACATGGGGAACTGAATGACGATCACATCATGTTCTAAGTTAAAGTACATTTTACCATTAAAATAATCACATAAATGGCCTCCTGTATGTACAGAATAAACATCTTGCAAACTCATGATAGACTCTAGGGCCCTTCCAACTCCACTTCCAGTGTAATTCTGAGATATTATGTCTAAAATCTGGAGCAATTCCATTATTAAGCAGGAAGAGAACATTCTCAGAATGGAGGGTCACAAATAATAACTGCTTTTCCCACTGTTTTTTTCTTTTTTCCCCCCCAAGGACAATCTGCCTTTGTTCCTTGTTTCTCTTAGGGACATGGGATTGGAAAATGTAGCTATCATGGTACTATCTTTTTTACCAGTGTTTCAAACTCTTTTTTAAAGAAAATTGAGATCCATTGTCTTATATAGTACTTCTGAAATGCCCTATATTGATTTCCAGTTTACAAAAAGTATTGGCAAAAATAGTCTTTTAGGCAGAGTTCATTGTGACATTTCAAAGTTTAGTTTTAATTAAACAGCTGAACCAAAAATTATTAATGTTATAGAAAGGCTTTATAAAAATATCCCATGTGATTAAAGTTTCAGGCCTAAAAACTTTTACTTATTCATTTATAGAAATTCTAAAGGAACTATGACAGTGTAAAATGGCATTTTTGCTTTTAGTTTCTATGGTATGTGCCTTTTATAAATGTTAACATTTGTAATGTCATATTATAAATATTTCTGATATTCAAAAATAACTCATAATTCATGTTAAAAAAGAAAAAGCTAAATTCTTCATTTTAAGGTCATTCTGTAACCTCATAAAAGTTTATGCTGAAATTTTCAATAATTCAGGGACAGACAAACTTTTTGTTCATGGTGGGTTCTTCAGCCCATTGTGTTTCATACCAGCTAAATCTAATCTGTTTCCTCTGGGCCAGAGCATCAGAATCCTACGGATATTTGTTCAGAAGCAAGGCTGCAGGATGGAATGTCAATGTACTCATTGCAACACTTGGATTTTTGTCTAATGGACTTCTCAATGTTGAAGAACTCCTGCATCGATCTTAATCTTTCATAACAATCTCTATCTGAACCTCTTCTGTACAAAAACACTCACGATTATTTGGCACACAATTCAGCTCATCCTATCCATCCTACTGCAGCTAGACTACAAAGAGAAGCCAGTGAGGAAACAAAAATCAAAAGTTTAATGAAATGAATAGCCCACATGGCTTCAAAGAGAAGAAGCCTGGACTTAAACGGAGAAGGATGGATACATAATTTTTCCTTAACTTTATTGATAGGAGAGAAATTTCAGAATAACATGCCTTGGTATTGGAAAGAGTTAAGATTGGCACTTCTGGCCTTTAACAGTTGGATTTATCTAAACTTAGCCAATTCTTTTTGGCCTCAATGACATCATCTGAATCGTGACATAAAGGGTTGGACTACTGCTGACATTAATGGTTTATGATTCTAACAGTAAAAGTGATCATAATAACTTGGTGAGTATTAGTTATCATGAGAAAGTTATTAGTGATTTGTTGTTAGTGATCTACTGTAGTTAACTATTCATGCTGTATTGTATATGTAGGCAAGTCCTTAAAAGTTCTCATCATAAAAAATATTGTAACTATGTGATGTGTTCACTAAACTTATTCTGGAAAACATATTATTTATACATATGGCTATACCTAATATATATGTATATAAAATCATGTTACATACCTGAAACATATCCACTGTTATATGTTGATTATATCTCAGCAAAGCTGGGGGAAAATGCTACTTTTTGCCAACAGCACCTTGTGGGGAGAGCTCATAATCAATATACTGTCCCACTATTTTAAATAGACTCTGGTAATATAAGTTGAATTAAACTTTCTACCGGTTTTATCTTTTTTTACTGTGAGGTATACTTACAGAGAATACACGGAGCCTTCATAGAGTCTAATCAATAATTATTCAGTGACCACTAGTGTAATAATCAGGTTAGAAACAAAACATCACCGACACCCAGATCCCCACCCACATATCCTATTCCAATCACATCTCTTTCATCCTCATACAGGTAGTCATCACCCTGAACTTATAGTAGTAATTTTCATGTTATCTTAATCATGTTATCCCTGCATACTTGATCTAAACAATACAGCTTAGTTTTACTTATTTTTGAAATTTGGATAAATGAAACTATTTTCTGTTCCTTTCTGCTATACAATTTGATAAAGTATAATACTTGGAAAACTGACCCACAGCGGATCTTTCATTTTAATTGCCATTTCATATTCTACAACATGACTATATCACACTTATTTATCCATTCTGCGACTGAGGAACATTCAGGTTGAATCCAATTTGGGGATATATGAAACAACGATGTTATGAACTTATTTTCCCTTACAGCCTGCAGCACACAGCCATACATTTCTCTGGAACATATATTTCACGGTGGAATGCGGGGTCATAGATTAGGCGTACCTTAGCTGGTAATACTGCACCATTTTGCAAGGTGGTTTTGCCAGTTTCTACACTTATCAATGGTACATGCACATTCCTGAGAGCTCTGTCACTACCTAACTGTATATTACTTAGGCTATCATACTCATTTGCTCTTCTATCAGTCCACTCATTCATTTGATAACTTCTAAGATTATCTATGCCCCAGTTTGCTAGGAACAAGGAATAGAAAGATGAATACATGAGACATTCTTTCACCGTGTCCATTATAAAATGAAATAATGATAAACAAATCCTTTAAATTTAAAGGATTTAAATTTCTATCAGGATTTAAATTTCTATCAGCACCCTGGCTGGCGATAAACTAGGAATATGATTTTTCAGGAAAGAATCTTATTGCAGAGGTAAAGAATCTAAGGCATCATCATGATCATGATTAACATCATACTCAGCCTGGAGACGGAGAAGGCGATGGCACCCCACTCCAGTACTCTTGCCTGGAAAATCCTATGGACAGAGGAACCTGGTAGGCTGCAGTCCATGGGGTTGCGAAGAGTCAGACACAACTGAGTGACTTCACTTTCACTTTTCACTTTCATGCATTGGAGAAGGAAATGGCAACCCACTCCAGTGTTCTTGCCTGGAGAATCCCAGGGACGGGGAGCCTGGTGGGCTGCCGTCTATTGGGTCCCACAGAGTCAGACACTACTGAAGCAACTTAGCATCAGCATCAGCCTGGAGAAATATCAACAACCTCAGATATGCAGATGATACCACCTTAATGGCAGAAAGTGAAGAGGAACTAAAGAGCCTCTTGATGAAGGTGAAAGAGGTGAGTGAAAAGCTGGTTTAAAACTCAACATTCAAAAAATGATTCTGGCATCTGGTCCCATCACTTCATGGCAAATAGAAGGGGGAAAAGTAGAAACAGTGGGGATTTTACTTTCTTGAGCTCCAAAATCACTGTGGATGGTGACTGCAGCCATGAAATTAAAAGATGCTTGCTCCTTGGAAGGAAAGCTATGGCAAACCTAGACAGCATATTAAAAAACAGAGACATTACTTTGCCAACAAAGGTCCGTATAGTCAAAGCTATGGCTATTTTCAGGAGTCATATATGGAAGTGAGAGTTGGGCCACAAAGAAGGCTAAGCACGGAAGAATTGATGCTTTAGAACTGTGGTGCTGAAGAAGATGCTTAAGAGTCCCTTGGACAGCAAGGATATCAAACCAGTCAATCCTAAAGGAAATCAACCCTAACTATTCATTCATTGGAAGGACTGATACTGAAGCTCCAATACTTTGGCCACCTGATGCAAAGAGCCGACTCATTGGAAAAGACCCCCATGCTGAGAAAGATTGAAGGCAAAAGGTGAAGAAGGCAGCAGAGGATGAGATGGTGAGATAACATCACCAACTGAATAGACATGAATTTGAGCAAACTCTAGGAAACAGTGAAAGACAGGGAAGCCTGGCGTGCTGCAGTCCACAGGGTCGTAAAGAGTCGGACACAGCTTAGCAACTGACAACAACAGCACCAGTTCAAGCTGCTTCATTTCTGTTATGTTGATTTGGGATGTACATATTATATGGGGAATAATATGCTTCTTCAATGTCACAGGAAACAACTCCTAGATAGTTGCTTTGCAGGGTGAAGGTGAAAGAGGAGAGTGAAAAGCTGGTTTAAAACTCAACATTCAAAAAACAAAGATTATGGCATCTGGTCCCATCTGGTCCCATCCCAGGTTGCATGTCTTACCCTGACAAATCACAAATCAAATGAATAAAAGGTACCTCAAAGAAGCAATAAATGGTATATTACACTTCATGTCAGAATAATATTTAATCGGTTCAGTTTTTAAGTAGTCTTTAATTCTGATTTCATTTAAATTCAATGGACACACTTTTCTGAGTGCTTCTGTTTTTCCACATGCATCTAATTTGTGCACATAATTACAAAATTAGTGCATATAAGTCATGCACAAAAGCATTGAATCATTATAGCTTTGGTACTCAGATACAAATATACATTTGTGTGAATAAATGCAGAATGAAAAATGAAGAAGAACCAAAGAAAATCTGGTGCTGAATATCAAATAAAAGACCATGCAGCAGAGCAAATTCTCTTATTCCCACACTAATTTGCCAGAGGAGTTAATTCTGATAACCCACTTCTGGCAGCAGTCTGCACAGCATGCAACTGGAAAATTATATATCATCTTAAGATGTATGAGAAAGTGAATTTTTCTCAACCTTATTACTACATTGTTCTTAATCCTTTAAAACCCATATTATCTGAGATGAATGCTTCCTTTAAATAGGTGGCTTTTTTCCCCTTTGGTGGGATTCATCCAATAGTCCATGGTGGGCCTTTGAACCTGGGCAGACTCTCTTGGTTATTCTGTGTAACTCATCACTGCATTACATCAAGAAAAAAAATGAAAAAAGTCTGAATCACATACAAAATAACAACTAAAGCAGTTGCTGCCTTCAAATTTAGTTGAAAGTGGTAAATGGCAACTGCCAACGGAATGTATAAAGCTCCCAGTTTTGGATCTGCACTCAATACAGGACACAAACAGCAGGGTTCTGTCTGCCAGGGACAAATAAAGACTCTGCAGGCTTTGTCAAGTGCCTATCATCCACAGAGGTTGCCAGCGCTGTTTACAGTCACAAATACAAATTATTTACTGCAGCATATTAAGTAATAGGGTAGATTTATTGTAGCAGGAGAGGCTGATAAAACCACTGGCAAGATGTAGCTTTCAGAAGTAAACAAATTAACCAGAAGGAGCAGCTGGGTAAAGAAGTGCAGGCATATGTGTGTGCATTTGGTGAAAACGCAATGCTGACTTCAAAATGATGGGCAAAGAATTCTCTTCCTTCTTCTCTGCTCACCCCAAGGCACAGATTCTTAACAGGATACGTTCAAATTTCATTGTCTATCTGCTGTTGGAAACTAGGTGTAATATACGTAAGTCTTCTATTACCACTCATAAGTCCACTATCCTTCACAAAGACCCTCTTGGCTATAAAGGAGACTGGCTGTTACAGAAGTGTATATTTTCATTGTCAGCTATAGAAAAATGAGCAGGGGATGAAAAGAGCCCTAGTGCTTCCAGACTGGCTTGTCTCAATCTAAATATGGCTTGCAAAATATTTTTGCTTCATCATTTTGGAAATCACTACACACACAACACACATTCTGTAGACAACACTTTTGAAAGTTTCAAGTTGGAAAAAAAAAGACTCTTCCTCAGATTACATAATTTTAATTATGTCTTCCTTCTGGCATTTTAGCAGGTGGCATTTCAGTGATCAATGAATCTCTGGCATCTGGGCTTCCCTGTATATTTTGCTAGTCTGCCAGTCCACTGTTCTAGAATTACATTATTGTCACCATCATTTTTAGATGCCTATAAAAACCAGGTCTTCTGGCACATTTATTCATTTTGTAGCATGAGCATTATCCCAAATTCTCTTATATCTTATTCTTAGGGAACAAAATAGGAAATTCTGTTCCAAAATTTTTTTCTTTTCCTATTTGATTCCACTTAAGACCCTCTCACTTACAGCATGTGTGGTACTCAAGACAGACTGGAAGAGACACATCAAAGCAAAAAACTAAAGGTGTTAGACACCAATAAATTGTCACGGAATGATTAGAGATGCCAAATGTACCTGGGAAAAGGTGACACCTGGATATTTCAAACCATTCCCATCCTGCACACCGATACTTGGTGTATACCTTTGGCTTCTGTCTTGCTTGAAACATGTTGTCATGTCTACCACCTCATCTGATCTTCACAGTATTCTTGTGAGTTTGGCAGGAAAGCCACTCATTCGATGTTTATTATCTCTTATGTGCCAGGCACTGTTCTTGGCACTAGGAACACAGAGAGAAACAAATTAGATGCTCCTATTTTAAGGGAAGGGGTTTATATTCTAGACATTATCACTGCCAATCTGCAAATGTGGAAACAGCAGTGCCAAGAATGAAAGGTCCAAGGAAGCAGCTGTAGGGATATAACTAGTAATCAAGTTTTTTGGGTCTTGTTTGTGGTTCACAGGTTACTCATAATCCTCTTTGAATTAGTACTAATTGCTGCAAAGAATAACAGTCACAAGCCTTGGGCAGAAATATTCATTTGTTTATCTGAAAGGAAACCTTCAGACTTGCTTAACAATGTATCATGTACACTTTTAAAGGTTCTTTCAGTTCATTTCAGTCGCTCAGTTGTGTCTGACTCTTTGCAACCCCATGAATCGCAGCATGCCAGGCCTCCCTGTCCATCACCAACTCCCGGAGTTCACTCAGACTCACCTCCATCGAGTCAGTGATGCCATCCAGCCATCTCATCCTCTGTCGTCCCCTTCTCCTCCTGCCCCCAATCCCTCCCAGCATCCGAGTCTTTTCCAATGAGTCAACTCTTCGCATGAGGTGGCCAAAGTACTGGAGTTTCAGCTTTAGCATCGTTCCTTCCAAAGAACACCCAGGGCTGATCTCCTTTAGAATGGACTGGTTGGATCTCCTTGCAGTCCAAGGGACTCTCAAGAGTCTTCTCCAACACCACAGTTCAAAAGTATCAATTCTTTGGCACTCAGCTTTCTTCACATCTTTACAAAGATTTTAAATGATTCATTTTACTGGAGAGAAATTTGTATTTGGTTTAATACAAATTTTTCTTATTTGTATTTGGTTTAATGCACAAACTAGTCTCAACTGGTTGAAAGCAGAAAGAAAATTATTTTGCACCAAGTCCCCTTCATAAATCTCTATATATCGTCCTTCCTTTCTGGTTGCTTTCTGGTATTGCAGAGATCAGTCTGGTTTAATGTAATCACTCAGCCAGTTAAAAATTTCTGTCCTTCGTTCAGTTGAAGCTTGGACTCAACGCCCCCTTGTGAACAGGGGTGCCATCAACTTCTTTACTCCCCACCCTTGGCTATTCTAGGCTTCTTACCCATTAACAGAGCTGCCTCTGGATTCCTCAGGTTGGACTAGAGAAACAAAGAAGCAAAAATCCAATAGATATCACTTGACTGATAGATGAATAGCCTAATATCTTTTGATTTTAGATTGATCTATATCAAATCTATTGATATTTAGATTTTGATATCTGAATGCTGCTTTTCCTCTTCTAGAATGCTTTTGGGATTTTTAGATTGCTGTTGGTGGGGTTTTTCCAGCTATAATTCTCTGACATAAGTTGTCTCCTCTGGCTTATGCTTCTGTGCTTTTCCTCGGGCCCATCTTGCAATAATTTATCCCACATCACTTTCTCAGTATACCTCACCCCTAAACTCTTGGGTGGGGATCACTTCAAGATGACCTAAACCTGGCTCTCTTCTGTAGAGTCCACATCAGGCTCATGGGGGAAGCACATCTTTGCCCTGCCATTCAGTGGAAGGGGAGACCATCCCAGAAGCAGAGCTCCCGGCTCTACCACACGTGCTTAGTACCCACATACCAGACAGTGCACTGCCACACCATTAGGAGCTCCATCTCTAATTTTTTCCTTTGTGCACCAGTACCCAGAATGATGCTCTACTTGTAGTCCATTATATCATTCTACTCAAGAAGTACTGAATGACTTATTTTCACATTATCAAAGATTAGCACTTAACTATGTCTAGTAGGTGATATTACTATAAGTCATTTTTGATAATATTCTAACACCAAATGACATCCCTTTCTATTTCCTACCATAACTCTGCCTATGCCCTTCTTCTACTTTATGTATAAAGTAGTTGTGGAAGCTAGGACTTAACCCAGTGTGCATCATTTGTCCTTCAAAGAAGGTTTAGAGCAATGACTACACGTATTCTGAGACTGAGTCTATGTGTAACTACTAAGATGGACCCAGCTAAGACAGTTCATGTGATTTGCAAAGCCAGTCATCATGGAAGATATGGACTGCAATGGCCATGCTGGGCATGAGGTAATTTATATGTATTTCAAAATACTTTAGAGATGCAAAGGACATATCTGAGTTAGGCAGCACTCACTAGTCTTCACTGGGGCTAACCCCAGAATATAGTGAATTTTTTCTAGTATTTGGATCTGTCCTTGTTTTTTAGAAACGCACTATGTCTTCATACAAACAACCTGTATCATCTCTGATAACTCTAGGTTGAACTAGACATTTCTGAACTTAACTATTAGCCCCGCATTACTTTCAGTTCATCTAGTAAATTTACACTATTTCTGCTTTTTTGTTAATTTTTGTGGTTACCATTCATTAGTTGGCCAAATCATCTATCCATTATTCACCAGTTTAAGTGGAAAATCATTGACACTGACCTTTAGTGAGTATGCTAAGGGCACATTCTAGGATTTCATCAGATACTAATTTTGTCATTTCAAACAATGGATAGCACATAAGAAATACTGATGCTGATTCATGGAACACTTACATGAATTTTGGATCAATTCTCAATCTGTTATATATATATTTATATATATGTATTTATACATATATAATATACCTATTTATATAAATATATATGTATTTATATAAATACATATATATATATATTTTTTTTAAACACTGCTACAAAAACCTTCAGTTTGCTCTAGAGTTTCACTTGGAGTTATGTTCTAAGGGACAGATGAAACCCAGGTATCAGTTTGCTGGGAATAATCTTATAGGAAGTATTCTATTAGGGCTTCCCTGGTGGCTCAGACGGTAAAAGCATCTGCCTGAAATGCTGGAGACCCAGGTTTGATCCCTGGGTAAGGAAGATCCCCTGGAGAAGTAAATGGCAAGCCACTCTGGTACTCTTGCCTGGAAGTTCATTGGACTGGAGCCTGGTGGGCTTCAGTCCCTGGGGGCACAGAGTCGGACACAACTGAGTGACTTCACTTTCACTTTAAATCCTCAGAACAAATCCCACAGGAAAACAAAAAACAATATGTTTTGTTTAACTACTATGGTTTTAGAATTGTTTTAGTTCACTCTGATAATCTCAGGTGATGTATGTAGCATTGTTGGAATCTGCTGGGAAATAACATTATTATCAGACTCATTGGTTTTGACACAGTCAGGCCCACGGGACTGTTTCTGATTAAAGGTGGTGAACAAGGTCAACAGTCAGTGAAAACAGGAAGTACAATCTTCATTGTGTGTTTCCAGAGCTGAAGAGACTACAACAGATTAACTCAGGTATGATTTAAAATTTTTCATTCTTTGAGTATGAATGATAATATGAATAAAGGTATTCTGTCCCAACATCCCCCTGCTGATCATCCCAGATGTTTCACCTCATATCAGTCCTCCACATTTTCTAAATTCCTATGGTACTTGCTTCTATTACACATTTTAGCAATTTAATGATATCTATTATTATCTCACACACAGACTCTGCTTATGGGCAGAGGAATATGTCTCATACATTTTCTGTATTTTTCATGGTTCCTAGTTTCATGCTAGACAACTAGAAGGCATCTAATAAATACTTGCTTATCAGTAGTATGTACAATACCAAACATTCTTAGGAAGAAGAAACTGGATTTAAATATTGTCTTTTGCAGGCAAAGACTAAGCACTAACATCAAGTAGGTGCTCCATGCTTTAAATACTTTTCCCAATTTTTCTGTGTGATCATATTTGAAAGCACAGTAGCTCCTAATACATTATATTCTAGGTCTTATTTAGATCTTTATTTGATAAGATTATAGCTCTCCTTTTCATTTAGATACATTGCCCTGAACTGTGGTTAAGCTTTTTTTTTTTTCCTTCTAGAATTCTTAAACCAGAGTCCACTGAGTCACTTTCCTAATGATTTTTTTATCCTGGAAAAGTAAGAAAACTGTTAAACACATAGAATCATCTCATTCCTGCAGTAGGACACTGACAGCAACCACAGCACCCAGGGGCTGGGTGGTATCTGCCACTCACCAAAAGCAAACACATAACGTTCGCCAATGGAGTAACAGCCACCACGGCAACTGCACTTTTCAATCAAATAACCTGCATCTCCAAGCTCAGATGGGCAGAAAAGAGAGGAGGAGGAGGAAGAAAAAGTGGGAAAGTAGCCTCAGCTCTAGCCCTTGGTAAAGTCACAGCCTTGTTTATGAGAGAAAGTGAGGAACCACTACCAAGTACAAATTCCATTCTACAACTCACTTTGAGGTCACTGGGTTCTATGGAAGCTCTGCAGTATCACTTAAGGCAATGGAAAATTGGTTTTCTCTGGCTCTGAGGTGACTAGCTTCTTCCCTGCTAAGTTTTCTTTAACCATCATAGAAAAGACATTTGTTCTTCTTTCTTATCATTCTTTCCCTTCACTTCAGCCCTACATCTCTACATCTTGTTGCCCTCAAGGTTTTAAAGACAACGTTAGACTTTGCATCAAGTTGTTTTCCTTTTAAGTCACAGCTTCCACACCTAAACTGAAGGAGAGAAAGTAAAAGAAAGTAGGAGTAGTCAGACAGCTAATTCACACATTTCTAGAGATCTGAACTTTCCAGAAGCACTTGAAAAGCACCGGGCCTCAGAGCTGTGTGCCACTTATGGCATCAGTGGCATGATGGAGACAAATGTGATTCCTGAAAATGTCTTCAACCAAAAGAGCACAGTGGCCACAAGGTGGAGGTCCAAAGTGGAAATAAATCATAGGCAAATTCTAAGTGAATACGAAACTATGACCCAAATCTGCCATTTTCAGGAGCTAAAAACTCTTCTGCTGAACGGCAAAACACATGGACTTTTGTAACCACAATAAATAGTGTTTACCATCAAGAGAGCATCAGAAGCTGCTACTGCGATATACTGATCATGCCATGGAATTCATATCTTACACTTATTAGACCAAGGTCTACACAATGTTCATTAGAGCACTGAGTCACCACTGCAATAGGAAAACCGTCATTTTGCCAGAGAACTTAGTATTTGTTTGAGCAGTTAATACTTTGAATAATCATGACCATGAATTTTTGTGATTCACTGGGCCTAATGGGTTAACTAAAATCATGTAGCTATTCACCATGATTAGACTAACTAATAATGGTAAGACTAACCATTATTCTTAATGCCATCCTTCAATGGTGGGCCAATGAGTCCTAGAAATTTCAAGGAAAACCCTAAATAATACTATTTTCCTCTAATTACTTCTTAAGAGATCACAGATGCTAACTTCACAGTTGATTGACTATGTAAGTCTGGCCACATGATGCAACCACTCTCAGATGCAGTTTCTAATCTGTAAAAGGAATGGGGGGGTGGGAGTGTAAAATATATCTATCTCATTGGGTTGATACAAAATTAAACAAGATAATTCATGTAAGACATGTAATGAACACTCAGGAAGTGTGGATTTCCTTCTCACTTGAAAAGCATTAAATGTATCAGTTCAGTTGCTCGGTCATGTTCGACTCTTTGCGACCCCATGAATCGCAGCACGCCAGGCCTCCCTGTCCATCACCAACTACTGGAGTTCACTCAGACTCACGTCCATTGAGTCAGTGATGCCATCCAGCCATCTCATCCTCTGTCGTCACCTTCTCCTCCTGCCCCCAATCCCTCCCAGCATCAGAGTCTTTTCCAATGAGTCAACTCTTGGCATGAGGTGGGCAAAGTACAGCTTTAGCATCATTCCTTCCAAAGAAACCCCAGGGCTGATCTCTTTCAGAATGGACTGGTTAGATCTCCTTGCAGTCCCAAGAACTCTCAAGAGTCTTCTCCAACACCACAGTTCAAAAGCATCAATTTTTCGGCGCTCAGCCTTCTTCACAGTCCAACTCTCACATCCATACATGACCACTGGAAAAACCATAGCCTTGACTAGACGAACCTTTGTTGGCAAAGTAATATCTCTGCTTTTGAATAAGCTATCTAGGTTGGTCATAACTTTCCTTCCAAGGAGTAAGTGTCTTTTAATTTCATGGCTGCAGTCACCATCTGCAGTGATTTTGGAGCCCAGAAAAATAAAGTCTGACACTGTTTCCACAGTTTCCCCATCTATTTCCCATGAAGTGATAGGACCAGATGTCATGATCTTCGTTTTCTGAATGTTGAGCTTTAAGCCAACTTTTTCACTTTCCTCTTTCACTTTCATCAAGAGGCTTTTGAGTTCCTCTTCACTTTCTGCCGTAAGGGTGGTGTCATCTGCGTATCTGAGGTTATTGATATTTCTCTCGGCATACTTCATTCCAGCTTGTGCTTCTTCCAGCCCAGCATTTCTCATGATGTACTCTGCATATAAGTTAAATAAACAGGGTGACAATATACAGGCTTGACGTACTCCTTTTCCTATTTGTAACCAGTCTGTTGTTCCATGTCCAGTTCTAACTGTTGCTTCCTGACCTGCATACAAATTTCTCAAGAGGCAGGTCAGGTGGTCTGGTATTCCCATCTCTTTCAGAATTTTCCACAGTTTATTGTGATCCACATAGTCAAAGGCTTTGGCATAGTCAATAAAGCAGAAATAGATGTTTTTCTGGAACTCTCTTGCTGTTTCCATGATCCAGTGGATGTTGGCAATTTGATCTCTGGTTCCTCTGCCTTTTCTAAAACCAGCTTGAACATCAGGAAGTTCACGGTTCACATATTGCTGAAGCCTGGCTTGGAGAATTTTGAGCATTACTTTACTAGCGTGTGAGATGAGTGCAATTGTGCGGTAGTTTGAGCATTCTTTGGCATTGCCCTTCTTTGGGATTGGAATGAAAACTGACCTTTTCCAGTCCTGTGGCCACTGCTGAGTTTTCCAAATTTGCTGGCATATTGAGTGCAGCACTTTCACAGCATCATCTTTCAGGATTTGAAACAGCTCAACTGGAATGCCATCACCTCCACTAGCTTTGTTCGTAGTGATGCTTTCTAAGGGCCACTTGACTTCACATTCCAGGATGTCTGGCTCTAGGTCAGTGATCACACCATCGTGATTATCTGGGTCATGAAGATCTTTTTTGTACAGTTCTTCTGTGTATTCTTTCCATCTCTTCTTAATATCTTCTGCTTCTGTTAGGTCCATACCATTTCTGTCCTTTATCAAGCCCATCTTTGCATGAAATGTTCCCTTGGTATCTCTAATTTTCTTAAAGAGATCCCTAGTCTTTCCCATTCTGTTGTTTTCCTCAATTTTTTGCATTGATCGCTGAAGAAGGCTTTCTTATCTCTTCTTGCTATTCTTTGGAACTCTGCATTCAGATGCTTATATCTTTCCTTTTCTCCCTTGCTTTTCGCTTCTCTTCTTTTCACAGCTATTTGTAAGGCCTCCCCAGACAGCCATTTTGCTTTTTTGCATTTCTTTTCCATGGGGATGGTCTTGATCCCTGTCTCCTGTACAACGTCACGAAGCTCATTCCATAGTTCATCAGGCACTCTATCTATCAGATCCAGGCCCTTAAATCTATTTCTCACTTCCACTGTATAATCATAAGGGATTTGATTTAGGTCATACCTGAATGGTCTAGTGGTTTTCCCTACTTTCTTCAATTTAAGTCTGAATTTGGCAATAAGGAGTTCATGATCTGAGCCACAGTCAGTTCCCAGTCTTGTTTTTGCTGACTGTATAGAGCTTCTCCATCTTTGGCTGCAAAGAATATAATCAATCTGATTTCAGTGTTGACCATCTGGTGATGTCCATGTATAGAGTCTTCTCTTGTGTTGTTGGAAGAGGGTATTTGTTTTGACCAGTGCATTTTCTTGGCAAAACTCTATTAGTCTTCGCCCTGCTTCTTGAACAATGTCTGTTAAAAATTAAAACAGCAGTTTGGGCCATGCATTAAGGGAATATACCTCACACTCCTCACACTTGTGGCTGCCAAGATTGTTAATACAGTATTTGTGAAAGCCTGGTGAGAGATGAAAGCATATTTGAATGAACCCATAGCACCGTTAACTTCCTAGTGGCATTAAAGTGAGCTTCTGATTGATGGTTTCCAGCAGTGTTTACTGTGGGCATTACCCGAGGTTCCTAAGAGTGAGTATGTATTCATTCAAATGTAATAAATCTTTAACATAACTTATCTTTTTAAGATTCCACAGTTCATATAATTGGCTTTTACTGAGAACGCCCACTTTGCTTATCTGCACTGACATCTATGATTTGGCATCTTTAATTTACTGTGGTTCTTATAAAAAGCACTGAAACAAGAAGAGGACACATGGTTAATTATGTGCCACTTGAAGAGAAATGTAACACACATGGAACAAAAATGACTTCCATAAAGGAAACATTATAATCTAATTGGTTCCTTGGACCTTATAAATTAGAGCTAATTAGCAAAAAGAAATTTTTGCATCTCAGAACGCTTATGTTGCCTGGCCAGAATTACATGGTCAGTCAATTGGCAAGTCAAGATTTAAGCTTAAGTCTTCTAGTTTAGAAGTTAATATTCAATATATCTGCTGTTCTCTCCAGATGCAATAAGAAGAAAACTAGAGGTGTTCTGGGTTTTCATGGAGATTGCCACAACTTAATGACCCAAGACTGGACAAAAAGAAATTGTCTTCACTGTTTGCATTATCTATAAGAAAAGCAAGGCTGTTCTTTGAAAACTTGAATCTTTCTCTTTTTCTTCAGTTCCTTTATTTAGTAAAAGAGTTTTATAATTTAACCTATATGAGGTGGTATTGTGAAATTAATCTGTAGAGCCAACTTGGAAACATTCATGTTAATAAAAATACCTTAAAACATGTACAACAGAAATATTCACATTTCAAAACAGATATTGGGAGTACATAATTAAGCACTAGAGTGAACAAGATTACCTTCAATAAAAACTTGTTCTAATTTTTAATTAATGCTACCAATTCCTAAAGTCAGTGAATTACATGTAGTGCAAAACCTGTTATGTAGATAAAGATAAGATTTTAAAATCATATTTCAAAATGAAAAAAATCAATGTAAGCATAATGCTCAGGCATCAAAAGTAAGTTTTCCTCATTTCTCTTTCATAGAAATTGTCCTCTAACCTGAATGGTGTCTTATTTCCATTAACAATTACTGATTAGACAGGAAGAGGTTGGCTATATCTTTCCTACTCTATCAGATCATTAATACAGAGAGACTCTTTTTTCTCAAAAGAAACATAAGAAACCATTTTAATTTTTAATAACTGTTCCTTTTCTGTCTCTTTTGAAAACATTTCCCAAGATTAAAATAACTTGTCATATGCTTGGAATGTCTAGAGCACAGTTAAAGAAATACAACAGATTGATGATTGAGACATTCCTATTATAAGTTTTATACCTGAATGCTCTTTAATCATTCTGAGAACAACTCCCTGCTGGATGTGTGCTGCAGTAAATACCTGAATAAAAATGATTTTGGTAATGTGCTGGGGCAGAGAAATAAACTGAAGACCTAAAAGAAATATGCTGACCTTTTTAAAAAAGGTCTACAGAAGAGACTCACAGCTTTCAATGTTTCTAAGTGTCAGCCACAAAAGAAATACATCTCACATTTAGATCCAATACACACATACGTCAATATTACATCATCAAAGAATACTTCCCTTAACTACTGAAGTGCTGTTCTTATTAGGGAGAGAAAGTACTATGTTAAATGCAACAATAAGGGTAAATAAACTGAATATGGTTCTTCAGTTTAATCAACTACAAAAATAAATGAAATTAGAAAGAATGCGTCATCAGGAAAAAAACCAACAACTTTAGCTGTTCTAAGAAAGCAAAAATATATTAAAACAAAACAGAATAATACTACAGAGAGTTGATGTGGACAAGAAGACAAAGCAAAGTCCTAGTAAAAGAGTAACTTACATATAAATGACATAAAACAAAAAGACATAAGAACTATAACATTAATAGACTCGAAAAGATATGTCAGACAAATACAAAACTCCCCCAAATCTCCAGTAATATTAATATTTGAAAATACAGAATTTAAGGCAAAAAATACAGTACAAACATGTTATGTACTTTAAAAATGAGCAACAGACAAATAAGATGCATTCATTACAAATACATATGCATCTAACAATACAACTTCAAAATACAAAAGACTAGTAAAACAAAAAAAAGCAGTGATAAATAAAAAAAATTTGGATTGAAAATTTTATCATGCTGCTCTCAGAAAATGTCATGCAAAAAAAAAAAAAAAAATTCAGTGATACAGACAACCTCAAATAGCTTTGCAGCCATTGCTAGTCTAACCAGAAGACATATATGAAATTCTGTCAAATCAGAATGCACAATCTATTAAAACAAACATAAAATTTACAATATTGGCCATTTATTAGGTCAAAAAATGCCTTAGAAATTCCAAAGGATGAATATAAAGCTGATAGTATTCTCCATTTTTTTTTCCATTTTCATCTATTCCTTCTCTCTCTTTCTCTTTCTGTCCCTCCAGACCTCTCACACTCATTGCATCTGTAAGTTTTATTGTGGCAAAATCTACATACAGAAAAGAAGACAAATCATAACTGTACACTCAATTAATGTCCAAAACATGAACAAATAGTGTAACCAGTCTTCCAAACAAGAAATAGGATATTACCAGAATCCAAGAAGCCCTTTTCTTGTCTGTTTCTAGATGTTAGCCTTCTATGAGGAATATTCTGATTTCTCATACAATAGATGAGTCATATAATACGTACTTTTTTGTATGATGTGTTTTGCTCAATATTATGCTAGAAGACCCATCCAGCTTGTAGCGTTCTCATTTCTTTCATTTTCTTCTCATATTCGAAAAATACTTCAATATACCACAATATACTAATGGGCATTTGAGTTCTTTATAGCAATTTTCAGATCCAATGTTACAGAAAATATACATGCCTTTTGGTGAGGAGATGTACACATGTTCTTTGGCTATATATTAGGAATGTTATTGCTGGGTTATGAGGGACGCCTCTAATGGTAGAAAGCAAAGAGGATCTAAAGAGTATCTTGATAAGGGTGAAAGAGGAGAGTGAAAAGAATGGCTTAAAACTCAACATTCAAAAGATTAAGATCATGGCATCCAGTCCCATCACTTCATGGAAAATAGATTCGGAAAAAGTCGAAGCAGTGAGATTTTATTTTCTTGGGCTCCAAAATCAGTGTGGATGGTGACTGCAACCATGAAATGAAAAGACTCTTGCTCCTTGGAAGAGCTTGAAATCTATGACAAACATATGGAGCATATTAAAAAGCACAGACATCACTTTGCTGACAAAGGTCTATATAGTCAAAGCTATGGTTTTTCCAGTAGTCACATACAGATGTGAGAGTTGGACTATAAAGAAGGTTGAGTGCCAAAGAATTGATGCTCTCGAACTATGGTATTGGAGAAGACTCTAGAGTTCCTTGGACAGCATGGAGATCAAACCAGTCAATCCTAAAGGAAATCAACCCTAAATATTCAGTGGAAGGACTGATGCTGAAGCTGCAACTCCAGTGCTGTGGCCACCTGATATGAAGAGCTGACTCACTGGAAAACATCCTGATGCTGGGGAAGATTGAGGGCAGGAGAAGGGGGTTGACAGAGGATGAGATGGTTGGATGGCATCATCAACTCAATAGACATGAGTTTGAGCAAACTCCAGGAGAGAGCGAGGGACAGGGAAGCTTAGCATGCTGCAGTCCATAAGGTCACAAAGAGCTGGACAAGATTGAGCAACTGATCAACAGCAGTAACAAAGGATGATAAAATTATGGAGAAGAAAATGGCAACCCATTCCAGTACTCTTGCCTGGGAAATCACATGGACAGAGGAGCCTGGCAGAATATAGTCCACAGGTTAACAAAGAGTCAGACACAATTTAGCAACTAAACAACGAGAGATGGTAAACTTAAGTAAATAATTCTAAACAATTTTCCAAAGTGCTTACACCAGTTCATATACTCTTACTGATGTATGAGGGTTTCATTTGCTTCACAGCCTTGCCAACACTTAGTGTGGTTTTCTTTTTATAGGAATCATTTGGTAAGTATGCATGGTGTTCTGTTGCAAATTAAATTTTTGTTTTTGTTATCAATTTATTAGTTGAACATATATTTAAAATATTGCTTACTTGGATTGTTCTCCTTTTTTGCAAAGTGCTTATTTAAGACTTTTGCCCACTTCTATATTTGATTGTCTGTGTTTTGAGTATTAATTTGTAGAAATTCATCACATATTCTGGATATAAATCCCTAACTAATTAAGAGATATTGCAAATATGTTTTGCAATTCTATGAGGTTTTTTTTAACCACTTAGAAGCCATTTGATAAACAAAAACTTGTAGTTAAAATGTAATTTAGTTTATTTTACTTCTTTTTCATTTTTTCTAAACGGTTAGTGCTTTTTACATGCTATTTAAGTAACCTCTGCCAATAACATGTCATGAAAAGTTTCCTCTATGCTTTCTTTTTTAAAGCCTTATTCTTCTGCCTTTCATATTTATTTCTAAAATCCATCTGGAGTCAATTCACCTCTTTTTTGTAACTTAAATTTTCTGAAGTTGGAGTATAGTTTTAGGTATTACCTTCAGTTGCAAAGTAAATATTGCATGGTGCCACCAATATAAAATAAAAACATAGATGAAACCTAGAAATCGTTTTTTAAACTTCAGTATTCTTTGAACAATGACATGCTGTACTGTGTGGGACTGGAAATCAGGTGATCTGTAATCTACCACAGCTGTCAAATGGAAGCTAATCAATTTCTGGATATCATTCTCCTCAGCCAAAATGTATACTTTTTTTGATCCAAAGTCCCTGCTAGATCTTTTCTTCTAGTTCTCGTTCTTTCTTCCCTCTTGAATACTTTTATGCCATCCTGCTTAAAGGCAAGAAATTGCACCAGGTGCTCTGTGATTATTTTCAAATATTTAAATTATGCTCATGCTTAACAAAAACGATTTCCCCAAATACCATCATTTCTTACTCAACAGCTTTTTTATTTCCCAGTGTTTCCTTGTATTCTTTTTCTTCCTTTCTGTACAGTCATTCCCCTTGGTATTCACTGGGATTGGCGCCAGGTCCCCATCAGATCAGAAAATCAAAGTGTGCTCATGTGTCTGAAATAAACTGGTGTAGTATTGATATTTGCATATAATCTATGTACATCCTCGCATGTATTTAAATCATCTCTAGATTACTTACAATACTTAATACAGTGTAAATGGCATTCTAATTACAATATAAATGCTATGTAAATGATTGCCTCTGCACCAAACTCAAGTTTTACTTTTTCAAAGTTTTCACAATTTTTTTCCCCAGATATATTTGACCTGAGCCTAGCTGAAACTGTGGATGTGAAATCTGCGAATACAATGGGCTGACCATACTTAACCAAACATGTTTATGTACTTCATTTATTCAACAATAATTTTTGAATACAGGCATAACTTGTTTTATTGTATTTGTTCTGTGCATTTTACAAATTGAAGATCATTCACTTTATGTTGAATTTATAAAATTTGTATGACTCATTTTATTGTGATAGTCCCTTTACTGGGTAGTTTGGAAAGGAACCTGCAATATCTCTAAGGTATGCCTGTACGATACTACCCTTTGGGCATTAGAATGTTTAATTTACTACGGATTATTAGAGTTTTTCTGGAAAAGAGATTTAGTTCATGATTCTTCATGGGGAAGTTCATTTAAATCACATTTAAAATAAGGTTTAAAATAAAAGAGACTGAATTGAACTATGTAATATATATAATATTATACATTTTACATAAAAAGGGAAAGCACAAGTAATCCAATAATTAAGTATTCCTGTAACTGTATTTATGTGAAGTAAATCCTTTAATAATATAACAAATTCAGTAAAGATTATCTGGTAAGAGCTCATCTTGCCTTTCACATGAACTTTTAAATGATTTCCTTAGAAGGAATAACAACACCTCAGCTTCTGACCCTTTCTGACCCAACAGTAATATCCCAAGAAACTGGGCTTATTATAATTTAAAAAATTATTGCTTAACAATAGAATTTGGAAAATAATTATTGCACTGTGATAGTTAACATTAACGACCCTCAGAAACTCAACATCCTCTAAGCATTCCTAATGTAATAAATTGGCTATATTTCAGATCACTAAAGGAATCTGGTTCCATCACTTCATGGGAAATAGATGGGGAAACAGTGGAAACAGTGTCAGACTTTATTTTTTTTTGGCTCCAAAATCACTGCAGATGGTGACTGCAGCCATGAAATTAAAAGATGCTTACTCCTTGGAAGAAAAGTTATGACCAATCTAAATAGCATATTGAAAAGCAGAGACATTACTTTGCCAACAAAGGTCCGTCTAGTCAAGGCTATGGTTTTTCCAGTGGTCATGTATGGATGTGAGAGTTGGACTGTGAAGAAAGCTGAGCGTGGAAGAATTGATGCTTTTGAGCTGTGGTGTTGGAGAAGACTCTTGAGAGTCCCTTGGACTGCAAGGAGATCCAACCAGTCCACTCTGAAGGAGATCAGCCGTGGGATTTCTTTGGAAGGAATGATGCTAAAGCTGAAACTCCAGTACTTTGGCCACGTCATGTGAAGAGTTGACTCACTGGAAAAGACTCTGATGCTGGGAGGGATTAGGGGCAGGAGGAGAAGGGGACGACAGAGGATGAGGTGGCTGGATGGCATCACTGACTCGACGGACGTGAGTCTGAGTGAACTCCGGGAGCTGGTGATGGACAGGGAGGCCTGGCGTGCTGCAATTCATGGGGTCGCAAATAGTCGGACACGACTGAGTGACTGAACTGAACTGAAAGGAATTATTAAAATATAATCCTTTTACTTGATAATATTTATTTAATAATACTGAATAGGATAAAATATCTGCCCCTGATGTAATTGAAAGCTACTTTATAACTTACAGATATTTTGATATTTGCATTTGAAAGCTGGTTGCACCCATAATACATCTCAAGAGTTCTTACTGTATAAAAATTATTATAGTGGTAGAATGCTTACTTATCATGGTCAAAGGGACACAGGCATGAAATGCCGTCACTCAAAGGAATCCTTTCTAAGAAGAGGGCCAAATGTACCTTTAGTAACAGCTGGCACAAAATTAATAAAAGAGTGACTTACTGACATTCAGGATGATTTACATGTACTCGTAACAGCAAAAATGAGTTTATAAATTACCTGTGCATGATTTGAAATCTGCTCTTTACCTGCCACAATCCAGTGGAAATAAAAGGACAGCAATTAAACAAGCATCCTAATTATCATACACTCTGAGGAATACATGAACTGAGCGTCAGTAGGCATTCATTTACTTTCAGGCCAGGATGTGCTTTCTTTAAGCACAGTACAAGTCACTGCAGCATTCTGGTAAGACATTCTTGGTTAATAGAGAGGTCTTTGAGCAAACTGCACTGAGTGAACAATGAGTATGCCACCCAACATCAATTCTCACTGCAAAAAGAGGACTTCCATCACAGCGAACATGTTGATAAAGAATGTAATGCATTTTCACAATTTCAAAATCAGTCAAGATCGGCATATTGGCCAAAAGCATCCAGCCAAAAAAACAGGGCAAACAAGTTGTATTGAACAGAGAAGAAACAGAACAATAAAACCGAACAACCTGCTAATTACCTGAAATTTCTCCAGTTTAATACTTGAACAATTGCTAATCTCAAAGTCGGGTTTCCCAGGTGGTGCTAGTTGTCAAGAACACGTCTGCCAACGCAGGAGATAAGAGACGTGGGTTATATCCCTGGGTCAGGAAGAACCCCTGGAGGAGGGCATGGCAACCCACTCCAGTGTTCTGGCCTGGAGAATCCCATCGACAGAGAAGCCTAGTGGGTCACAGTCCATATGGTCGCAAAGAGGCAGACACGACTGAAGTGACTTAGCATAGCACAGCACAATCTCAAAGTAGTCTGTTCCACACCTTCTATTTCTATCCATCTCTCCTTACCTCTTGGGACAAAGCAGAAAATAAAAAAAATTCTAATCACTTTTCATGAATAGAAGTTAACCTTTACATTAAAAAATAAAATAAAATAAATAAAAACCTCATGTTCTCTCTTCTTCCCAAGGTAATAGTCAACTGTTCTTCACCAACCTGGTTTCTAATTCTCTTTATTATACACTGAGCTGTCTCCCTCATGAACATGTTCAGTTTGTCCATAATTGTGCAGTGTTCTAGCCTGGTCATTCCAGTATAGGTGTGGTGGGGTGTCTGTTCCCTGATCCCAGTCACTCTTCTTACACTCATCTTCAGAAGTTCACTGGCCACATCATAATATTGATCACATAACTCTCTGGCCTGACTCAACCAAAGCCATATCTGTGCAAACCAGTATCTGAGTCTTCTAAATTTTTTCTTCTATTTAACCAAATCTCACTCATTATTTACAGGCAAATGCAATGGGTGGGAGGTCTTGCCATTATTCCATATTGGGCTTTTCAGAAAAAAATTTAATTTAAATTATACCATGAGAGCTGCACTGCTAAGTGCTTCCTAATACCTTTCAATCATCTTCCAAAATCTCATGCCATGGAAATGTGACTAACTCTGGGACTTCAGAAATCCATCTTAATGAACCCACTCAAATATCATGAAAATATCAAGAAATTGGGCTTATTTCTGCCCATTCTGTTTTTCCCCCGTCCCTGAATTGCCAACTCAAATATAATGAAAATTTTAACAGTTCACAAGGGTCCAGTCACTTCCACCAGCACAATGATTAAGAGTCCTGCCACTAGATGTCTTGATCCATAATTCAAGTTTTGTGTTCTTGAAGCCATATTGACACAATAGAAATTATAAAGTAACAACACTATCCCCTCACAGGTTTTACTTATGAGGTTTCATTTAATTAAAATATATTAGTTACTAAGAAAGCATCTAGTAGGTCCAGTTACACATTCCTTCAGATAGTGGATTTCAGAATATATAATGCTTATCAATGGCTTTGCTTAGACGCATATTTCCAGGCTCCACCTGATTTGTTTTTTGACATTTTATTTTGAAAGTAGGCTATTTATTGTTCAGTTGCCAGGTTGTGTCTGACTTTCTGCCACCCCATAAACTGCAACACACCATGCTTCCCTGTCCTTCACTATCTCCCAGAGTTTGCTCAAACTCTTGTCCATTGCATTGGTGATGCCATCCAACCATCTCATCCTCCAAAGCCCCCTTCTCCTCTTGCCCTCAATCTTTCCCAGTATCAGGGTCTTTTCCAATAAGTCAGCTCTTCGCATGAGGTAGCTAAAGTAATACAGCTTCAGCTTCAGATTCAATCCTTCCAATGAATATTAAGGGTTGACTTCCTTTAGGATTGCCTGGGTTGATTTCCTTGGTCTCCATGGGACTCTCAAGAGTCAGCTCCAGCACCACAATCAATAGAAATTTGTTGTAGTTACTAAATTCAGAATTATAAAACTTCTGAATTATTTAGGCTAATATTTCATCATTCGTAAATGTGGTAATCAAGCATAGTTCATAATTTTTTCTAGAAATTACAATTATCATATTAGTGGAAAAATTAATTGTAGATATTTTAACAATTCCTTCCATTTAGCTCTCCTAATGAAATTGTTTATATTTTCATCATGTAATTAAACTTTGAGCCAATTCTTACTCAAATATATGCTGTCTGAATTTCTTAAAAGCCAGTCCAGTTTCAGCTTTGTCTGAGAACCTTTTATATCCGAATTAGTGACAATCTCAAATCATTTATTGGTAACAACTCATTTATTTCCACTCAATTTCTTGCTTTTTATGAGATTCTACTCCAGTTGCAGAATTCAAGCCTAAAGTTCACAGAGTTTTAAAGAATCATTCAAACTTTTTAGTCAATGCTGTGTTCAATTAACCTGTGCCTAACAGGGTTTTAAGACATGCCTTTTCCTGTCTCAGTTTTAGTTAAGGTGTGAAGGCCATAGGTGATGTTGGCCAAGGAGAATTTTGAGAGTAGTAAGCGCCCCATGTCTGCTAAAATTAGGGAGGAGGATTTTTTTGAAGAGAACAGGTCTGGGAGTCATTTCCCTAAGGCAGAAGGGGCAAGGAGGGGCCACACTCTAACTCCAAGCAAAAGTAACCAAGAATTCTAAGAGAGCACTCAGAGAAATTGATGTGTATTCTCTGCAGTTATGGACACAGTGGATTGGTGAAAAGATCCTTCTGAAAAGGATCTTGCCAAAGAAGATAGCCTGCCAAGACAAGAGGACCCCGATTGTAAAAGTTTGTGGATGACACAGTGGAGACTGAAGCTGGGAGCTCAGGAGAAGCTGGGCAAAGAAGGGGTGATGTCCACCTCAAGGGAGCTGCAGAGAGAAAACCCACTACAAAATTATTCACAGAATTCACAGAAGTCCCCATGAGAGAGCCAGTTTTAAACACTGGTTAAGCTCAGAAAACACATAAACATCCTTCCCTTTGCTTTCTTTAAACTCCAGTTGTTGATTAATCAACTGAAATTATCAAACTGAAGATAAATAAAATTGATATCATCCTGCTGAGAACAGAGGAGCAAGAAAGGATGGCAGACTAATCTTACATAAAGTTTAAAAATATTAAATACTATCTGGGACCAAGTAGTTATAATTATTTAACCAAGATTATTTTGGTAATTTAAAGTGACTTTTGGTTCAGCCAGGACTGTTCCAGTGGCAGGAACATAAAGTCACTCACCTAGTAGATTTAAAGAAAGAGTGGAAGACAAAAACAATGATGATATCTAAATATATCCTATGAGATCTGCCTACTCAAATTGATTACATATATGTCCATGAAAAAACGGAACTAAAAACGTAGACAAGCAAAATAAAATTCTCACCCTGTATTAGTCACTAGCAAGTCTGCTAGAAGTTCCAGTTATTGAAATTCTTATTTAATTCAGTTCTGTGAAGTTTAGGTTGTAGTCACTACTTCCTATCTGTGACAGTGATCTTTTTGGATAGATTTCTTACAAAAAGCCAGGTATTCTAGTTGGCTCTTCGTCCAGTTAAGCTATTGAAAATGTGTATCCTGTTCGGTTCAAAATGGCCAAACTGCTACAGAATTTTTTCCCTCTAACCCTTTCCAAATTCCACTAAATTGACAGAAAAAGCATACAAGAGTATAAATCTGCATTAGTGATGGAAACAGAACTGAGAGGGGAGATCTTCAGTGAATGAGCTTACAACAACTTTCTGAAAATTATGTATCTCTAGGGTGTATTCAGGGTTCAGGAACCCACAGCTGTCCCCCAACTTATGCCACTGAAAAATCCTAGAAACCTGTTGCATTTCTTTATACCAACAGTGAAATATCAGAAAGGAAAAGTAAAAAAAAAAAAAAAAAAACCCCTCCTAAAATCATATCAAAATAAGTTAAAAAAATATATAGGAATAAACATGATCAAGGTGAAAGACTTATTTGCTGCTACTGCTACTGCTAAGTCACTTCAGTTGTGTCCGACTCTGTGCGACCCCATAGATGGCAGCCCACCAGGCTCCCCCGTCCCTGGGATTCTCCAGGCAAGAACACTGGAGTGGGTTGCCATTTCCTTCTCCAATGCATGAAAGTGAAAAGTGAAAGTGAAGTTGCTCAGTCGCGTCCGACTCTTTGTGACCCCATGGACTGCAGCCTACCAGGCTCCTCCACCCATGGGATTTTCCAGGCAAGAGTACTGGAGTGGGGACTTATTTGCTAAGAACTATAAAACACTGATAAAAGAAATTAAAGAAAATTGAAAGAAATGGAAAGATATACCATTCTCTTGGACTGGAAGAATTAATTTTGTTCAATGGGCATACTACCCAAAGCAATCTACAGATTTAACATTATCCCTATCAAATTACCTATGACATTTTTTACAGAACTGGAACAAACAATCTTAAACTTTATATGGAACCATAAAAGACCCAGAATTGCCAAAGCGATCCTGAGGAAAGAGAACAAAGTAGGTGATATAACCCTCTCAGACTTCAGATAATACTACAAAGCTACAGTACTCAAAACATCAAACAGCATGATACTGGCACAGACAGACACATGGATCAACGGAACAGAATAGAGAGCCAGAATAAACTCCCACACTGCGGTCAATTAATCTTCAACAATGGAGACAAGAATATACAATGGAGAAAAGACAGTTTCTTCAGCAAGTGGTACTGGGAAAGCTGGACAGCTGCATGTAAATCAATGAAGTTACAACACTCCCCTATACCACACAGGAAAGTAAATTCAAAAATGGTTTAAAGACTTAAATATAAGACATGAAACCACAAAACTCCTAGAAGAAAAACATAAGCAAAATATTTTGTGGTATAAACCATACCAAGGTTTTCTAAGGCTAGTGTCCCGAAAGCAAAAATAGACAAATGGGATCTAATCCAAATTAAAACTTTTGGACAGAAAAGGAAACCATAAACAAAATAAAAAGACCACCTACAGACTGGTAGAAAATATTTACAAACCATGAGACCAACAAGGGCTTAATTTCCAAAATACAGAAATAGCTCATATATCTCAATAACAAAAAACAAAACAACCCAATAAAAAATAGGCAGAAGACCTAAACAAACATTTCTCCAAAGACATACAGATGGCCAATAGGTACATGAAAAGATGTTCATCATTACTATTAGAGAAATGCAAATCAAAGGTATCACCTCACACTGGTGGGAATAACCATCATCAAAGAGTTCACAAGTAACAAACACTGGAGAAAATGTGGATAAAAGGGAACCCTCCTACACTGTTGGTGATAATGTAAATTGGTACAGCCACTATTGAAAACAGTATTCCTAAAAAAACTAAAAATAGAGTTGTTATATGATCCAACAATCTCACTCCCTAGCATAAATTCAGGGAAAACCATATTTTGAAAAGATACTGCACCACATGTGTGGTGAAGCACTATTTACAATAGCCAAGACACGGAAGCAACCTGATTGGCCAATGACAGATGAATGGATAAAGAAGATGTGGTACATATTTACACAAAGGAATAGTACTCGGCCATAGAAGAATGAACCACTGCCATTTGCAGCAACATAGATGGGCTTAGAGATTATCACACTAAGTAAGTCAGAAAAAGACAAAGACCATATGATATCACTTGCATGTGGCATCTAAAATAGGACTCAGATGAATTTATTTATAAAACAGAAGCAGCTTCACAGACATAGAAAGCAAACTTACATTTATGAAAGGAGAAAAGGGTGGGGGATGGACAATATTAGGGAAGTTAGATAATACTAAAATGAGATGTTAATTTTTAAAGAAAATGCTTTTGTATTTGTAATTTTATGTCCAAGTTATTAATAAAGGGAACATAATAACACGTTCTGACATGAAACTACGTTTTACTTCTTTGCTTTTCACTTCATACTTCTAAGAAACTAACTAGAGGGTGTGTATGTGAGTATATGTTATATATATATTTTTTCCTAGCAAAGTGAGAGCTAAACAAGATAGAAGACGGTATAAAATTTCAGAAAGCAATGTCTGTAACCTAAAAGAAATCCCATAATGACAACTATGAAGTATGCCTAAAAAAATCAAACAACTCATTGTAAAGCAGTAGATCAAGGACTATGGGAGAGATCTCACTGGCAGGAAAGAGAATTACCTATATAATTGAAAAAATAAACAATTCTGAAGAATAAAGGAATATGCTTTTCCTATGAACCAGCAGACAAATAATGCAGGGAAAACTGAAAGCAGAACAATGAGTATTAGAATATGAAACAAGTATATTACGATTTTAAACAGTTAAAAGAAAACTAGAATGAGAGAAAGAGAATGAGGATGAGCCATCTGGCCTCGATACTAGAAATATGGCACAGGTGTTACTATATTATTTATACTTTAGAGAAAAAAGAGCTGCTTAAATTTTGTTTTATCTAATTTATTTCTATCCATGCTATAAATTAACACATATTCTGACCTCTAAGAAACAGAAGATATTTGATACATTCTAAGAGACCTTTGTTGCTTGTTTTGAAGATGACACTTGATGGGGTGCAGGGTCGGGGAAGTGTTCAACTCAATTATTAGTTTGTGCTACTACTGCTGGCCCCTGTGTTTCTAGAATTTCAGAGGGCTGTGGCTGACTGCACTCTGTAAAACTCAACTAACGAAACCACCTGCATCATATTTACCTAATGCATCTCAATTAAATGAGAAGTCTGCCCTGTAACAACTATAAAAAAGTTTCTGCCAGACATGGTCATGGCAGTCTGCCACATTTACAGTAGCTCAAAATTATGGGGATCTGTGAATGTTGACGACTGGAGTCAATAATGTTGTAGCATATGAACGTCTGTGTTGTCAGATGTCACCTTGGTTTTTAGATATACTGGTGTTAGAACAGAGATCTCTGAGACAGAGTTCAGCAAGGAATTGCAAAACCCACTATAGGACACAGGTTGCGATGGATGAAAACTAAGTTTCCTTTGTTCTGTAGCTACACTCATTAGCATAAATCTTGATATACTAATAGTAAGCACCTAAGATACGTTTGCTGAATGAAGAGAGGACGGATAAATTAAATAAAACTAAGCAAATGATATTCTGACACTTAGTTTCATCAGACATATAATCTTAGTGGACATTTCTCTCATGAATATCCTTAGTGGGTATTCCTCTCATAAAACAGTCTTTTGGACTCTGTGGGAGAGGAGAGGGTGGGATGATTTGGGAGAATGGCATTGAAACATGTATAATATCATATATGAAACTAATCGCCAGTCCAGGCTCGATGCATGATAATGGTTGCTTGAGGCTGGTGCACTGGGACGACCCAGAGGGATGGCACAGGGACGGAGGAAAGAGGAGGGGTTCGGGATGGGGAACACATGTATACCTGTGGCGGATTCATGTTGATGTATGGCAAAACCAATACAATATTGTAAAGTAATTAACCTCTAATTAAAATAAATAAATTTTAAAAAATGAAATGCATAGTGAAGTTTATTTTTCATAACTTTTCAATGTAAAACAATTGCTTTGTTTTCCATTTTATCATCCATTCAAATCTAAATAAAACTCATACAGATTTATAACTGGAACATGTTAAATACTTAGTAAAGATTAGCTATTATTTCTTAAGAGTTGGGCAATAATAGAGATAGAAATGGAGAAGACAATGGCAACCCACTCCAGTGTTCTTGCCAGGAGAATCCCAGAGATGGGGGAGACTGGTGGGCTGCCGTCTATGGGGTTGCACAGAGTCAGACAAGACTGAAGCGACTTAGCAGCAGCAGCAGCAGAGATAGAAAGCAACACAGAGGTAGAGATAGAGAGGCATAGCTCTAGCAATAGAGGAAAAAAGGAAGGGAGACAGAAGAGAGACAAGAAAGGCAAAATAAATGTTTCTCTCATTACCTAATGGAATTTGTAACTGCCAGGTCTGGACTAACAAGTGAGGATCTAAGACTTTTGGTCATTCCTTGGAACCTGATCCATTCAACCTAATCCATTGGACTGACTCTGATTATATCCTCAAAGACTGAACCATAAACTGTGTTCAAGTTACTAAATCAGTTCAGTTGCTCAGTTGTGTCCGACTCTTTGTGACCCCATGGACTGCAGCATGCCAGGCTTCCCTGTCCATCATGAACTCCCAGAGCTCAAGTCCATAGAGTCGGTGATGCCATCTAACCATTTTATCTTCTGTCATTTAGTAAATAAAACACACTATTTTTAGCTATAAACTAGTGAATTACATTTCAAATACAGGTGCATATCAGAAAGTTCCCTGTCATTATTTTGTGTGGGCAAAAAAGATTAACTGCTACATAACACTCGAGGTATAAGAAATGCCACACTATTTTGTGAGTCAAAGCTAATGCTGAAGCCGTTCAACCAACTGAATAAGAAGTACAATCTCAGAGTCTTTTGCCTTCTTTCTTAGGTTGTAACAGAACAAGGACTACCCTCCCTTAAGAAGGGGGAAGAGAATATTTTGCTCACTGATACGCCTTCTTTAACTGATGAAGATGTTCTCGGATGGAATGAAGGTAAATTCCATTCACCCATGGGACAGCAAAATCCAGAAACGGAGAACCCAAACTGAAGAACATAAAGGCATGCAGGGGAAAATAAATGTTCATGTTTTAGGTGACAAGTCTATAATATCAAGAAAAGACAAGACACCATTTCTGCATTATTCACTAGTTACGTGTGCAGTATGGAACATTTGAGTAGAAAACGATCACTCCCCCTTCATTCTCTTTCATTCCCTTTCTTAACTGTCCAAGAATCTGTATGCATTGAGGGATGGTTAGTGCAATCAGGGAGCCAGTGAGAACAGGATGTTCTAAGATATTTTCAAAATATATAAATGACATTCCAATACACTGCCTTCTGAGTTAAGAGGAAAATGTTTTTCCCTCACGTCTTCAATAACTTGAGAGATATTTAAAAAGTTTGCTCCATATTTGTCCAGAAAACAGGCTCAGCATTTTAGACTCAACTTTGACCAGTTAGGTACAGTAAAAGGAAGGAGGGATGGAAGAAAGGAAAAAAAGGATGAAGCGAGGGAAGGAGAGAAGGGAAGAATGAAGTAAAAAGAGAAAGGGAAGATGGAAAAGGAAGATTTTTAAAAATGGAAAAAAGGGAGGGAAGAAAGAAATGAGGCAGGGAATGAAAAATCTTCATTCTAAATAAAAGATAATTAATAAACCAAAAATCAGATTTCACCTAGTAAAGAAACAAATTAAAATCCTATTCTAAACATTATATTGCCTTTAAAAGGATCCAATTCCTTTTAGGAAGACTTGAATTTGAAGACCTGGCATATTCTCATTAAGAAGACAGACTATTTTATTCGAACTTTACTCTGACTTTCTGCCATTAACCAATATAGCCAATATGAAGGCTCTTTATTTGAACAAACCTTAGAAAATCATTGGAATAATAATCCTAAGGATGCCGTTGAGACCTTTGCAGACTGCATTAAAACATGACATTTTAATGAAAACCTTCTAAAGGAATATAAGATAAGTCATATTTTTTATTCATACACACTAAATCATATCACCTTTGTTTCCACTACTTTTTAGAAAGATCACACTTATACTTGTGACCCTATGTGGGGATATTCTGGACCTTATATAAACTCATGTTTTGCACATCTCAACAAGCTTATTCTTGTGTTCTTGAGCTTTGGTCCAGAAAAATAGTCTTATTGCTAATACAGTATCACTAAGGAAAAGTTCATTTGTATTTCATGTTATCTAAAAATCACAAATATATATATATGATTTTATATATTGTAAGAGTTTCCTTATAAATTGTTAAAGTCAAAAAATAAGCATATATATATAAATATATATCCATGAAGTACACACAAATATATATGACTTTTTGCTTAAAAGGAAAAATTCCATCCCAAAAATGTTTCAGTCTGAAACAACTTATTTGCTTGAGAGTTCCAGGTAGTAAAAGCTTTCCAAAGGCTCACTCTACTTAGTAAGCATTCCAAAACAGTACATCAAAACAGGAAATGTTCTGCAGAATAAAATTAATAAGTGATATATAGGCTTTTAGCATGATTAATCTTCAGATGAAGAAACTTTTGGATTCATAATAATCAACTCTGTTACCATTCAACTGTTTTCCATGAGAAATTCAAATCAAATTATGCTAAATAGCAATTAGTTATAAAGTCTTCAGAGGAATTATTTGGTTTTATTTCCAGTAAAAAGTCAAGTCTTCATAAAAGCCATTAATTAGTGTATCTTTTGTCTCAGCAGGGAAACTAAGAATGGAAGCCCTTGAACTCCATTTAACCTTCAAAAGGGTCCCTGCAGGTCCAACTTGAAACACTCTGGAGGAGTGGGGGTGGGTGACACAGAAGAGAAAACATCCAGGAAAACCAAATGAAAAGGGGTTTCAATGCAGGTTTTTTGTATACTAGACAAAATAGTCCTGTCAACCTGTAAAACTCTTCTAATTATTAGCCAGTAAGACACACAGTGAATATTCATGACCTTTACTTCTCCAACTCCCACCACCTTTACACAGAGTTATCTTCTGTATTTGTTTTTTTCCAGAAGTATAAAATTAATTATTTGGCCCATTTTTTGATTGGGCTGCTTATTTTTTTTGCAATTGAGCTGCAGGAGTTGCTTGTATGTTTTTGAGATTAGTTCTGTCAGTTGCTTCATTTGCTATTATTCTCTCCCATTCTGAAGGCTGTCTTTTCACCTTGCTTATAGTTTCTTTCATTGTGCAAAAGCTTTTAAGTTTAATTAGGTCCCATTTGTTTATTTTTGCTTTTATTTCCATTACTCTGGGAGGTGGGTCATAGAGGATCCTAGGCCAAGAACTAAACAGACATTTCTCCAAAGAAGACAGATGGCTAACAAACATATGAAAAGATGCTCAACATCACTCATTATCAGAGAAATGCAAATCAAAACCACAATGAGGTACCATCTCATGCCGGTTAGAATGGCTGCTACCAAAAGTCTACAAACAATAAATGCTGGAGAGGGTGTGGAGAAAAGGGAACCCTTTTACACTGTTGGTGGGAATGCAAACTAGTACAGCCACTATGGAGAACAGTGTGGAGATTCCTTAAAAAACTGGAAATAGAACCGCCATATAACCCAGCAACCCCACTGCTGGGCATACACACCAAGGAAACCAGAATTAAAAGAGACACATGTACCCCAATGTTCATCGCAGTACTGTTTACAACAGCCAGGACATGGAAGCAACCTAGATGTCCATCAAGCAGATGAATGGATAAGAAAGCTGTGGTACATATACACAATGGAGTATTACTTAGCTATTAAAAAGAATGGATTTGAATCAGTTCTAATGAGGTGGATGAAACTGGAGCCTATTATACAGAGTGAAGTAAGTCAGAAAGAAAAACACCAATAATGTATATTTATGGAATTTAGAAAGACGGTAACAATGACCCTATATGTGAGACAGCAAAAGAGACACCGATGTAAAGAACAGTCTTTTGGACTCTGAAGGAGAAGGCGAGGGTGGGAAGATTTGAGAGAACAGCATTGAAACATCTATATTATCATATGTGAAATAGATCGCCAGTCCAGGTTCGATGCATGAGACAGGGTGCTCAGGTCTGGTGCACTGGGATGACCCTGAGGGATAGGATGGGGAAAGAGGTGGGAGGGAGGGTCAGGATGGGGACCACATGTACACCCATGGCTGATTAATGTGAACGTATGGCAAAAACCACCACAATATTGTAAAGTAATTAGCCTTCAATTAAAATTAAACCCCCCCTACACACACAAAGAAAAAGTGATATCTAAAAAAATAAAATTAAAAATAATAAAATTAATATCCAAGGAATATCACTTTTCTGCCAGAATCCATTATAAAGCAGTTTCATATGGACCCTCTGTCTTAGGCTCCTATTGCTGTTGTACCAAATCATTAAAAACTGAGAGGTGTTAAACAACATGAATTTATTATGTTTGAATTCTGGAAGTCAGAGGGAGTCTGCAATCAGTTTCACTGAGCTGAAGTTAAACTGTCAGCAGGGCCACATTCTTTCTGGAAGTTCTAGGGGGTAACTGGTTTCCTTGCCTTTTCCAGCTTCTTGTTGCCACTTGCATCCCTTGGTTTGTAGCCTCTTCTTCCATCTTCAAAACATATTATTCAAATTTCTGCCACAATCATCACATCACGTGTCCCTCTAACTCTGACTCATCTTCTGACCCTTTTATATGAACCCTTGTCATTATACCAGACCCATCTAGATAATCTAGGATAATCTCCCAATCTCTAAATCCTTAATTTGATTGCTTCCCAAAGATCTGTTTGCCTTATAAACTAGCCTTCATAAGTTTTAGGGACTAGGACATGGAGGATACAGCCTACTACAGTCCTCTTCTGGCCCCCAGAGATTCAGATCCATCCCACATATAAGGTACTTTCATCCCATCCCAATACTCCCCAACTCATTACAGCATCCGCTCAAAGTGAAAGCTCATCTAAATATCATCAGCTCAGAAACCCCAAACCTCATCATCTAAACCAGATGTGGCTGAGACTCTGGGGATGAGCAATTCTGAGGCAAAACTCTGCTTTATCTGAAGACTTGTGAGATTAGAGTATAAATGATCTGCTCCCAAATACAACAGCGGAACAGCATAGGACAAAAGCCATAGACAAGTCCATTCCAATGAGAAGAAAATACAAAGAAGAAAGGATTTGCTGGTCCTCAACAATGTGCCAGGATTCCCTGGTGGCCCGGTCAGTAAAGAATCTGCCTGCAATGCAGGAGATATAGGTTCAATCCCTGGGTCGGGAAGATCCCCTGGAGAAGGAAATGGCAACCCACTCCAATATTCTTGCCTGGGAAATCCCAAGGACAGAGAAGCCTGGCGGGCCACAATCCATGGGGTCACAAGAGTCGGACATGACTAAGCAACTAAACCACCACCACCAAACAATGTTCTATCCAACTAGGTAAACTCCATTAGGTTCCATTCCTGGGAATAATTCTCTGCAGTTCAGCCCTGTAGGACATTTCTCTATCCCTAAACTACCTCATTTGCAATTTCCATGGTTGGGGAGTAGAACGTATTTGGTGAAACGTGTATCAGAAGGAAAGGAAAATATACTGCATTCTGTAGTGAAATGCTGAAAATAATGTATATGTTTATATACATATATATAATATATATGTGTATATATATATATACACACACATATGCTGAAAATACATATATATTAAATGTATAACATATAAAAAATGTCCTCATACCAAACTGCTTTTAGCTAAAAGACCACTTCAAAGCATACCCCTCCTTAAAAAATAAAAAAGGTTCTTCCCTCAATAGGACTGCATCAAAGCTGCAGTATCAAAATATCATGCACACATCTGGAGTAATATATTTTAAAGAACCTCCTTTGCTACAATTACCTATTCAGTTCAGTTGCTCAGTCATGTCCGACTCTGCGACACCATGGACTGCAGTACACCAAGCTTCCCTGTCCATCACCAACTCCTGGAACCTACTGAAACTCATGTCCATTGAGTCAGTGATGCCATCCAGCCATCTCATCCTCTGTCATCCCCTTCTTATCCTGCCTTCAATCATTCCCAGCATCAGGGTCTTTTCAAATGAGTCTATAGTCTATTTCTGTACTGCTCCAGAAATACAGCAGAGCACATCTTCGGTTCAGTTCAGTCGCTAAGTCGTGTCCGACTCTTTGCGACACCATGAACCAGACTGCACCAGGCCTCCCTGTCCATCACCAACTCCCAGAGTCCACCCAAACCCATGTCCATCGAGTCGATGATGCCATCCAACCATCTCATCCTCTGTTGTCCCTTTCTCCTCCTGCTCTCAATCTTTCCCAGCATCAGGGTCTTTTCAAATGAGTCAGCTCTTTGCATCAGGTGGCCAAAGTATTGGAGTTTCACCTTCACCATCAGTCCCTCCAATGAACACCCAGGACTGATCTCCTTTAGGATGGACTGGTTGGAGCTCCTTGCAGTACAAGGGACTCTCAAGAGTCTTCTTCAACACCACAGTTCAAAAGCATCAATTCTTCAGCGTTCAGCTTTGGTTATAGTCCAACTCTCACACCCATATATTACCACTGGAAAAACCATAGCCTTGACTAGACGGACCTTTGTTGGCAAAGCAATGTCCCTGCTTTCGAACATGCTATCTAGGTTGGTCATAACTTTCCTTCCAAGGAGTAAGCATCCTTTAATTTCATGGCTGCAATCGCCATCTGCAGTGATTTTGTAGCCCCCCAAAAATAGTCAGCCACTGTTTCCACTCTTTCCCCATCTATTTGCCATGAAGCGATGGGACCGGATGCCATGATCTTCGTTTTCTGAATGTTGAGCTTTAAGCCAACTTTTTCATTCTCCTCTTTCACTTTCATCAAGAGGCTTTTGAGTTCCTCTTCACTTTTGCCTAAGGGTGGTGTCATCTGCATATCTGAGGTTATTGATATTTCTCCCAGCAATCTTGATTCCAGCTTGTGCTTCTTCCAGCCCAGCGTTTCTCATGACGTACTCTGCCTTTAAGTTAAATAAGCAGGGTGACAATATACAGCCTTGACGTACTCCCTTTCCTATTTGGAACCAGTCTGTTGTTCCATGTTCAGTTCTAACTGTTGCTTCCTGACCTGCATACAGATTTCACAAGAGGCAGGTCAGGTGGTCTGGTATTCCCATCTCTTTCAGGATTTTCCACAGTTTATTGCGATCCACACATCTTGCATAATGAAAATCTGGCTATGGTACTTTTGTGTTGAAACTAAATGCGATGATTACTTCAGGATAATCTGGCTTTCGTAATGACAAATGAAATTTAGAAGAACTGCCAAATCTCTTCTGCATAGAGAAAACAATGCATGTCTGACCTGAAATCATGTGTGTTTAAATCAGCAGAAGGAATGGTTAGTTTTTTAACTTTTTTCCTGACCCCAAACTTTTGTTGGATACAACCGCATCAGAAATTCAGAGCATTTATTGTTAACAGGTACATACAAAGGCCGCAATTTATTTTTGTAATTGTGTTTAGTCGCTCAGTCATGTCCGACACTTTACGACCTCATGGACTGTAGCCTTCCAGGCTCCTCTGTCCATGGGGATTCTCCAAGCAAGAATACTGGAGTCAGTTGCCATGCCTTCCTCCAGGGGATCTTCCCAACCCAGGGATTGAACCCAGTTTTCATGTTTACTTTGGATTAATTTCACAACTAAATTGAATATGACGAATGGCATGTTTATTTTAGATAAGGATTCTAAGCAAAAAAAGTTGTGATGCCTCTGTAATGTTAGCCATTTCTGCCTTTAATTTAACAAACTAGCTCCAATAAAGGAAGGGGACATTTGGTAGTATGATAGATGCAGATTAATAAGCTATAAAAAGTTCTTATATTTAAGTATAATGATAAAGGACAATATTGTTCACTGCATGTCCAATTTAGAATAATTTGGAGCAAAGACAAATAGATGGTCTCTAAAACATAAGGCATGTCTGTTCCATTTATGGCCTTAAAGTCCTGCCCTATGTAATGAGAATTCAGATCAGATCAGATCAGTCGCTCAGTCGTGTCCGACTCTTTGCGACCCCATGAATTGCAGCACGCCAGGCCTCCCTGTCCATCACCAACTCCCAGAGTTCACTCAGACTCACGTCCATCAGTCAGTGATGCCATCCAGCCATCTCATCCTCTGTCGTCCCCTTCTCCTCCTGCCTCCAATCCCTCCCAGTAATGAGAATTAAGAGTGACATTTGGAGGCCTACCACTGAAAAAATACCACATTATGTTGAAAAATTTTTCGAGATGATCTCCAAAATATTACACAATAGATTTGTGTATCATTGAAAGCAGGGCATCTTTACTGACACAGATAGAATAATTCCTAATTTCAAAAAGAGAAATGTATGAAGTTAAATTGTTTTCAAAATTGTTTACTTTTAAAAAATACTGTGCAGTTGCATTTATTTTTAAGAAAAGAAGGCAAATGGCTATGTAGACTGATGTTTGGTTGTTTTGTCTTCTACGTGTAGTTGTTTCATGCAGGGCTTCTGTTAGGAGAGAGACACAATGTGAAACAGATCCCTGTCACCTCCAACTACTCTTAGCATGAAACTCTCCCTCCCCTTGAACACCTTGATTTTGCCCAAATCTGTTAAAATGAATCTCAGTTCTTCCACCAGATCACAGACTATAAAACAAACAAAATTAAAAAATAAATAAATATTTTGTAATGGCTCATTTTCAGCCCAGAAAATGTATGGATTTTTTAGAAGTGTTTATTCTAAAGGAGAGCATGTTATGGTCTATCCATCAATATCATATGCAATTTAAATTACTTTTGGCAAGGCTGATGAAATAGAATTTTGAAAATATACTGAGTTAAATGTATTATAATAGTGTCTCTGTTATTATCTTAAGTTTTAATATTCTTTTATGCTGTTTCACGCCATCTTTCAAAAAACTAAAGTTGTCTAAGACAGAGTAGCTACTTTAAAAGATTTACTGACCAAGTGATTTAAATTACATCTTTTAATCGTTGTTGTTTAGTTTAAGTCAGTTCAGGTCAGTCGCTCAGTCATGTCCAACTCTTTGTGACCACATGAACTGCAGCTCGCCAGGCCTCCCTGTCCATCACCAACTCCTGGAGTTTACCCAAACCCATGTCCATTGAGTCAGTGATGCCATCCAACCATCTCATCCTCTGCCATCCCCTTCTCCTCTTGCCCTCAATCTTTCCCAGCATCAGGGGCTTTTCAAATGAGTCAGCTCTTCACATCAGGTGGCCAAAGAATTGGAATTTCAGCCTCAATATCAGTCCTTCCAATGAACCACCCAGGACTGATCTCCTTTAGGATGGACTGGTTGGATCTCCTTGCAGTCCAAGGGACTCTCAAGAGTCTTCTCCAACACCACAGTTCAAAAGCTTTAATTCTTCAGCACTCAGCTTTCTTTAGAGTCCAACTCTCACACCCATATATGACCACTGGAAAAACCATCGCCTTGACTAGACAGACCTTTGTTTACAAAGTAATATCTCTGCTTTTTAATATGCTGTCTAGGTTGGTCATAACTTTCCTTCCAAGGAGGAACTGTCTTTTAATTGCATTGCTGCAAGCGCCATCTACACTGATTTTGGAGCCCAAAAAGTAAAGTCAGCCACTGTTTCCGCTCTTTCCCCATCTATTTGCCATGAAGTGATGGGACCAGATGCCATGATCTTAGTTTTCCGAATATTGAGCTTTAAGCCAACTTTTTCACTCTCCTCTTTCACTGTCACAAGAGGTTCTTTAGTTCTTCTTTTTCTGCCATAAGGGTGATATCATCTGCATTTCTGAGGTTATCCATATTTCTCCCGGCACTCTTGGTTCCAGCTTGTACTTCTTCCAGCCCAGCATTTCTCACTAAGTCATATGCGACTCTTTTGCAAACCCATGGATTGCAGCCTGCCAGGCTCCTCTGTCCATGGGATTTCCTAGGTAAGAATACTGACATTTCCTTCTTCAGGGAATTTTCCCAACCCAGGCAGATTCTTTACCACTGAGCCATTAGAGAAGCCAAATTATATACTATTTGATTTTTAAAATAATTCATCTTTAAAACAGTGATGATACATCTCAAGATATAACTGATGAATACTCTGGAGCTCCAGAGACTAAAAAGTCAAGTCTGAAAATGCTGCAGGAGAGGTCAACATTTAGTCACTTTAAAAATGTGTGCACTTTCTAATCAGATTCACCCTCACTTTATTCAAAGTGGGACAGTAGTTAAAGTTACATCATTCAATGGTATTTAATTCAACAGGTGTTTATTGCATGCTTTCCTTGTCTTAGGCTCTGCTTTAGGTACCAGAGATCCAAAGTTGAGACACAATAGATATTCTACCTCCTTATAGAAATTATAGCCCACTTACAATGGGATGGAAAATAAATCACAAAAACTCAAATTAAAGGCAGAAATGAAAATTAAGTTTTCATCGACAAAGAACCAAAAAATATAATGGTAGTTGGGAAGACAATGCTCAGACATTACTGATTCTCTAAAAACAAGAAAATGGAAAACTCACGTTTGCCATAAAAATCTACTCACTCAGGTTAATCTAGATTGAGCTTTCGCAAAATTACACCTACTAATGAAAGTTACCATTAAAGCAACCAGCAGTGGGTGTAACAGCATTCATTATTCTTTCATCAGTTATTCCCATGATTCATCAAAGTGTTCTTCATCAACCAATTTATTAGGCTTAACATCCAGTATTATGAGGTAATTCTAAGTCTTATCAAAGCACGAAGCTGTTATATAAGAGTTTCTGAATAATAAGTGAGCTATAATAAAGGAATGAAAAACAAGTTCCAGTGAGCTCACAGAATCAAAATATAATCATGATATAGTACCCACAGACTATAATTAAAATTGCCACATAAATATACTGTTATCCAGTGCATTCACTCATCTGTATAGTACTGCTTGTTTTGAGGAAACAGAATTTCTCTCATACAATAAAACTAGATGATAGTGGATCATAGAACCAAAGGAATCACCTCCATCTTTGGGAAGCCAATCCACTGGATTCTTTTCCATAGCATTCATGTTCTTCTCCCTTGAAGAATTCGAGGTGACAGAGATGAGAAATTTTGTCTCATAGCAAGTTTCATACTGTATTTCAGAATGAATATAGACCTGTCCCAACCTTCTATATCTATATCATCATCTCATCTAAAATAAGAAAGGAGGTTAAGAGGGAATATAACTTAAAAAAAAGAAAAAAAAAACTGTAAATGTTCTCTATGTTGTGGTTCTTTAGCAGGTAGGACGATGAATGTGTTGAATTAAAATAGATAAGTAAGTGGATTCACTCACTCCCCCAATTTGAATATTGACCAAATGCTTTCTCTACTTCAGACAGGGATTCTTCCCCTCATAGAAATCAGCAGCATGGCTCACATCCTTGCAGAAAATATGATAAACATCAATACATAGTCACAAATGTCATGAATGATGTGGAAGAGGACCTTAAGAAGATTTCTGCCTTGTGTACAGAATCTGGGGGTGGAGGAGCAGAGGGATGGAGAGAGAGGATATAAACAGAATTTCCAGCAAAATATGGAGATAAAGAGCAGGTTTAGTTTGGAAAAGATCCAGAGATAAGGTTACTATGTGTACTCCCAGTGACAGCCTCCACTTGGAGCCTAGGTCAAAGTCTAGGCAAAACTAATACAATTATGTAAAGTTTAAAAATAAAATAAAATTTAAAAAAATAAATAAATAAATAAAGTGAATCTTCTCCCAATATACCCAGTGTTCCACCTCCATCAGCAGTGAGGAAAATAGGAGAGGAAAGAAGTAAGTTATTAATATTAAGAATGAGTTCATTTTCTTTAAAGAAATGTGGTGACCACTGTAGGCAATTTCTGGAAATGGCATGATCAGGATCCCGTACACTGGGAATAACTCCATCAGCTGCGTAATTTTTCCTACATCTCTGTAGTCCTTCTACCTCAAACTTGAATCAACTATTTTGCCCCACCAGCACACCAGTCTAGCTCTAGTTCCCAACATAAATTCTGGCTGGAACAGCAAATATTGGAACACCCTTAGTCTTCCCTTCTATTGAGGGTTGGAGGCCAGCAATGGAGTAGTAATGATTTGGTCCAGGGCCCTACGTAGCTGTTACTTTACCCTTTCTCCTCCACAATAGGAGGAGGAGGTTTATAGGTCTGAGCTTCTGCCTTGATCCCTCCTCAATATGGCTGAGGTCTCTCACAGACTGGGGTCATTACCAGGATCTCTTCTCATGGTCTATTCTATTGATAACTCATCTGGCCATTGCCTTTTTCTGTAGGTGACTAGCCTTTGCTTCTCATACCACTGGTTTCTGACTGGGGTCCTTTGGTAACTAAGCAAATTTCCTACAACCACCATGCAGCTCTAGCTCACTGTACAACCACCCAGACTTTCCCTTTTCAGTGCTCTATTCATGTACAACCCATTCATGCCGCACTCTGTTAGGCCTTGAAGTATTCGGTTGTCCACAAGGTAGCCTCAGCAAGCTGATTTAATTCACAGAGTCTAGAGCAAATGCTCTTGGTGGTGGCTCCTCCTCTCCTCTTTTTTTTTAATATTTATTTATGTGTTTCTGGCTGCTCTGCGTCTTCATTGCTGTGTGTGGGCTTTTCCAGTTGTGGCGCACAGGCTTCTCATTGTGGTGGCTTCTCCTGCTGTGGAGCACGGTCTAGCTTTTGCTGGCTTCAGCAGTTGCAGCACGTGGGCTTCACTGCCCCGGGGCATGTGGAATCTTCCTGCACAGGGGTCGAACCCATGTCCCTGCATTGGCAGGCAGATTCCTAACCACTGGACCACCAGAAAAATCTCCTCTTATTCTTAATATAGTTGTTTCCTACAGACATGTCAGTTACTCCAGCTGACACTGGAGTAATAAAATGGCACCAAATCACTGAAAATCATCTCGGTCCCATGATTGGTTGGTTGGTTCATTGGATTTTTATTTTTCTCTGCTTTCATCTAAATGAAACTACTAAGGTCTATACATCTGAATTTTCTCTCTGACTTGCAAACAAAAGAACCAGAATGCTTAACATAGACAAAACCTCAAATTCCTCGTATCCCATGCTTATATGCTGAGAACAAATAAGACTTGTCTTCCTCATCAGAAATATTCACGGGCACACCAGAATCACAGAATCAAGTCTATGACAAGATGTTCTTCTTATATAACATACTGGCTCTCTCTGTTACCAGATTGTGACTTCTTGCCAGCCAAAAGCTGATATATTCTTGGAAATGTCTCTGCCAGAATTTTTCAAAAAGATAATTTACACTCTAGGAAATTATTTTGTCCACAAAAGAAACAGATGCATTTGCCCTTAAGGGACAAGACTTCCCTGTCCTGCTGTTGTATTTACAAAAGTCAAATTTGCCAAATATCAGCATATGGTTTTATCAGGGAGACGACTCCTGGTTTCTATTGCTATTGTCTTCTTACTACACAGAAAGGAAGTTCTCAAGGCTGTCTGCATGTTAAATCACCTCCCCAGTTTTTAACAAATCCTTCTGATGTGCGTTTCATCCCCCAGGGGCCTTGATTTAACTGACCCAAGATAGGGCCCAGGCATTGGGATTTCTTTCTAAACTCTGCAGGCAATTTTGCTGTGCAGTCAGGGTGGAAAATCATAGCTGCAAGGTCAATGTATGCATATTTCCTCATTACTGTGCACCAAAATCCTGGATATCTGGGTAGAATATTAATCTCACGTGGTTTCACTTTTTAATTCCCAGGTAGCACCTCCTAGTCTGGTGAGGTTGGGATCAATAATGAACTTGAGTGAGGCTCAGAGGAGTATAAGCTCTGTGTGACTATTCTACTCCTAAATCCACAAGCCTTCTGGAGATTTCCCCAGCCTCTCTCTTTCTACTGCTCTGGAACAGATGGTTTGTCTTAACAAAACATTTTGCTATTTTTAATTTGTTTGATGATTTAAGGCCAGATTCTTCCCTCAGACAGCACAGAAGCCTTCAGTGGTTGCAAGGCAATCTTAAATCCTACCCGGTAAAGGTTATTCTATCCTCCAGCGTGAGTTGCAAGGAAGCAAGTCCATTCTCCCTTGATTTTGTGATATCTACTTATTTCATCATCTTGCATCTCCCAATAAACAAAGGATTTAGTATTCTAATGCCTTAGTCTCCTCCATCTAGAAAGCTCCCTTACAAAATTATGTTTAATGCTGCTGAAAGGAAAGCTATCTTTCAGCCCAATGTCACCTGCTATTTAAAAATATTCAATATTTGTTTTACATTTTTATCCAAGTTTTGTTCTTTAGAAAATGCCACTAGTGATGTAATGGATGGCATTAAGTTACATATGTTCCTTTCAAACATGCTTCAATGCTACCATGAAATAAAGAAAATTGAATTCTGAAATGCAATATTCTGTATTCTGCCAGTACCAAAAAAATAAGGCATTATTAGCTTTTGGGGAGACATTAGGCAGCAGAGGTTTATGTTATCTTTTTTTCCTTTTCCAAATAAAATATCTACAGAATTATATAGAGTTATTCAACCTAAAGTAAATGCATGTATATCAACATATTCTATGATTTAACTAGTAAACAGGAGTACTGAAAAATGAAATGTGCAAGTTTAATAACAAACTGAAGCAGCCTCTCTTTGGGAGCTTTCAAGGTAAGCCTGCTGCTGCTAAGTCACTTCAGTCGTGCCAACTCTTTGTGACCCATGGACTGTAGCCCGCCAGGCTCTTTGGTCCAAGGGATTATTCTCCAGACAAGAATACTGGAGTGGACCGCCATGCCCTCCTCGTAGGGGTCTTTCTGACCCAGGGACTGAACCCACATCTCTTACATTTCCTGCATCACCAGGCACCAAGGTAAGCCTGGTGCTGCTAAGTCACTTCAGTCGTGTCTGACTCTGTGTGACCCCATAGACGGCAGCCCACCAGGCTCCCATGTCCCTGGGATTCTCCAGGCAAGAACACTGGAGTGGGTTGCCATTTCCTTCTCCAATGCATGAAAGTGAAAAGTGAAAGTGAAGTCGCTCAGTCGTGTCCAACACTTTGCAACCCCATGGACTGCAGCCCACCAGGCTCCTCCATCCATGGGATTTTCCAGGCAAGAGTACTGGAGTGGGTTGCCATTGCCTTCACCTAAGGTAAGCCTAGCCGTTGCTAAAGTAAGGACTTAACATTGAGTTAAATGATTTGCTTTTCTTTACCTTCATAATTTCCTTTGGCAATGCCTATTAGTCTTTTTTTGACAGGAGTCAAAGGGATTCAACTAATTCCTACATTTTTCAGTTGAATGTATGCAAGAGGAAACCACCCCCCAACCCCCTCCCCAAGACTTCCTATAATGAGATAACATACCACCTCCACTACAGGGCCCTATCAGGATCCAATTTTACAATTTTGAAGCCTCATTATATTACTCTACTTAATTAATATCACATTTGATTTTACAGTATTTTTCCCAACTGACAAAATCAAATGATTCCTTTAATGGGATAGTAAATCTAATTTAACTTTTGATATATTTTTCCATTTATTTTAGCAATCATAAATTTGAGTTTAGGAATGGCATATTGTCAGTAAAAATGTTAGTAATGCTAGTAAGGACAATGGCAGCCTACATCTTTTAATGCCCTCTCTTAGGCAGAGTGAAGAAAAGTAATAATGTAGTGTGTTAGACTGACAGTGAGGACCCCCACGTTCTAACACTGGTTTTCACATCAAGTTGTTTCCACTAAGCCTCAGTCTCCTTATCTGTGAAATGGGACAGGTAGACTACCAGTAGTTAAAACTGTGGATCCCTAAAGGAATCAAGAAGGTCACACCAGTTCTAAAGGAAAGAGGAGGCTGTTATGCAGCCCCTACTTCATTCAACTGGTCTTCTCTTTCATCTATTATATAGTTAGGGCTGCTTTTGTTAGAGGGAAAAAAGATTTCATTTTTCTAAAACTAGTTTGAAACACTATTAAAATAAACATTGGCCAAGGTCTTGTCCAATTTAACAAATGGAAGAACACTTTGGGTAGGATTTAAGCTCCTCAGTCATGTGTCCTAAGCCTCTCACTAGAATTTTGAATTTGCATCTCAGTCATACTATACTGCTGCTGCTGCTACTAAGTCACTTCAGTCGTGTCCAACTCTTAGCGATCCTATGGACTGCAGCCTACCAGGCTCCTCCATCCGTGGGATCTTCCCAGGCAAGAGTACTGGAGTGGGGTGCCATTGCCTTCTCTGCATACTATATTAGACTTTGATATTAGAAGATGAAATCCAGTTGCTATGTAAGGCTATAACATGGTTTCAGTTTATAGTTCAGTATATTACATCAAAATGATTTAAAAAGCTTTTGGGAAAAAATTCAACATGTGGCAGTATCCCATGTTTACTGAGTCAAAATCTGGAGAAAAGGCGAGATGGTTGTGTTGGTATGCATTTTGAAAACACGTTCCCAAGTTCTTCTGCTGCTCACCTTATATTAAAAAACATTATTTATATGATTGTTTTGTGTGTTTTTATTCCTTAGTTTTCTCTTTGGCTCCCCATCATAAAATTAATACCACCATGTGTACCAATTTAATCAACTAGGTTTGGGAAGCAGAATTTTCATTTTACACTAAAGGACTTTCTTAAGAGGGAGCAATGCCATCTTCAAATGGCCTACCAGGGCACCCAGAAAGCTCTCAAAACCAAACTGAACTTTATTAGCATCTTCTAAGGAACAACAGTGGTAGGGTTCTGCTCAAGAGGAGATAACAGGATGAAGATATAACAGGATTTCCCACTGTGCATCTATTTCAATTCTAGACTATGTCAATTAGCAAAATTCTCCAAAGACTTACAGTCTCATAGTAGGGAACCAATCTGCTTTGGCTTAACAGCTCTAGCCTGCAAGACAAGTAAGAAAGGGAAGAAGAGACCCAAGAAACTGCAGATTATTTCTTTTACCTGGAATATGGTTCCCAAAAACATGAACAAAGGTTTATAAACAGTCTTCCTTTCAAACATTACTGTGTTTGCAAGATGGAAAATCTGGGAAATGGTTTGACAGAACTCTTAATGCTCATCCTCCAAGGAGTGTGAGATTAGGCTACCAAGTGAAATACTATGGTAGTCAACAAGTTGTCTTGAGTAGATTTTTCAAACCTGGGCTAGTGGTGTCCATCAAATAACTATTTTGATGAAAGGAAAGCTATAGTCACGTTGTCTCATAATCTCAGTCATGTTATTTCCTCTCAGTGTGGCCCCTGGAATCTTCCATGACCCCTCTGCCAAGAGGAAGGTAGAATTTGGGCAGCATCTCCCAGGATGAGTTCAAGGTTGACAGGTAAGGGAGAGGAAAGAACATTTGTGGCAGAAGGAACAACGTGGATGGACAGCACTGGGGGAGAGTGCCTGCTTCTGGGAGGCAAGGAAGTAGCGGTTTCAAAGCTCTGGCTTCATGCTGCTGATTGCTAAAAAAGTGTAAAAAGGATCAATCACCTTTTTGGGGGGAACTGCTGGTCTGGATAGAGAAGAATGGGCTTTTAGCCCATGGAAACTAGTAAGACAGAGTTTTATATCTGGAGGAGGGGTAAAGCACAGTTAATGGTTTAGATAATAGAAAGGAAAAGCCAGATGCTTAGAGAAATACTGAGCTGGGGCTATGGCAACAATGCAGGAAAGAGATGCAGGCGGCTGGCCAGAGGCAGAGGTGGTGAGCGTGACTAGGGTGAGATAGTATGACAGACATTTTGGAGAAACCAGGGGACTGGCAGTCTGTGGGGAGGGAGGAGACACAAGTCAGAGGTGTCAGGGCAGCTCACTGGATAACGATTCTGGCCAAGTGAATCAGGGAATATAGGAGTATGTACGAGGAGATGAGTAGGTGGGGGCCTAGAGAGGGCTTTAAAATAAGAGTCTAGACTTTAAAGTGCCCAAGCCTGCCACAGGACCCCTGGAGCATCTCCTGGAGAACACACATGTTCACAACATATGCTAGTTTCTTGGAGGAAAACTGCAGCGTGTCCGTTGTCAAGCTCATCAAACATGTATATGCACCATCCAAGGAGGGAGTTGCTTTCTAGTTCTGTTCCAAATCTCTGAGAATCTAAGAGAGATAATCAGCTCCATCTTACCAAGTGGTATAACCTTCATGGTTTTCAAATTCTTCTAGATTCATTTCTCTCATTCAAGTTGCACCATCTCCCATCATTAAAGGGATGAGATTTTGTTGCTACTATTTCAAAACTGAAATGGAAAGATTTGCTAGAGTCCCAATAGCTGATTACCTAAGGAGCCGGTCCTCTTTACACTAACCCCTACTAACCATAGCTTTATATTTAACATACAGGCAAGGATGCATATATAAACATTGCACATTTTGAAAGTAAAATACCTATATTAAAAAGGGTTATAATGTTATACTATATTTCAAACAATAAAAGCTCTAGCCATAAAAGGCAGAACTTTAACCATTACACTTGAAACCTGAGAGAAGTCTGTATTAGAAAAATGTTAAGAAAAACTTTGCCATTGTCAATAACTGAAGGATTATACTGTAAAGGGCTATGAAGTACTTGGTTCACCATGCTGAAGTGAACTGTGAACTCTACAGAAGGGAACTGTGGACAGTTCTACCACCAGACAGAACATCTGCATACTCAGGCATTTGCTTTAAAAAATTTATTTTACATTTACAATACGTATCATACCATACTGTATTCCGGTGTTTCAGCACTGAAAAATATGATCCCCGATCCCATTCCAGTGGAGCAGTCAGAAACGCACACAGAAATTATTACTGTAATACCATGTGTTACAGAGAAGCAGTTCCTAACCTGGGCTCTTCAGCGAAGGCAGGCACTGAATCAAAGGATGTGTAAGAGTTACTGTTGGTGGGAGTGTAAACTGGTGCAGCCACTATGGAGAAGAGTATGGTGGTTCATTAAAAAACTAAAAACAAAGCTACCATATGACCCTGAAATCCCTGAAAGCACATATGCAGAGACAGACAAAGTCCAAAAGGATACATGCACCCCGATGTTCATTGCAGAGCTGTTTACAACAGCCAAGACATGGAAACCACCTGAATGTCCATCAACAGAGCAGTGGATAAAGAAGATGTGGCCCATATCTACAATGGAATATTACCCAGCCGTTATAAAGAATGAAATCATGCCATTTGCAGCAGCGTGGATGCACCCAGAGATTGTCATACTGAGTGAAGTCAGAAAGAAGAAGAAATATTTTATAACATCCCTTACATGTGGAACCTAAAAAGTAATGATACAAATGAACTCCTCTACAAAACAGAAACAGACTCACAGACTTAGAACAAACTTATGGTTGCCAGCGGGAAGGATGGGGTGAAGGGCATAGTTAGGGAGTCTGAGATTGACATGTATACACTGTTATAGTTAAAATGGATAACCAACAAGGTCCCGCTATATAGCACAGGGGACCCTGATCAACATCATGCGGCAGCCTGGATGGGAGGGGAGTTTGGAGAAGAATGGGTACATGTATATGCATGCCTGAGTCCCTCTGCTGTTCACCTGAAACTATCACAACACTGTCCATTGGCTGTACGCCAATATAAAATAATGTTAAAAAGATACCTAAGAGTGAACCAGGATAAAAGCTGGGCAAGTGCATTGTTCTGGGAACAGTCTGGCCTCCTTCCCATTCTTCAGAAACTTCCTGCTTCCCAGAAAGATCTCTGATTTAGACCCTGCATATTGAATGACTCTGGAGCTTCTTTTTTGAACAGTTGTTTCTCCTAAGACTAGAAATTACTCAGAGTTGAATCCTAGTTGCCCCTGGCCTTTGTAGTAAACATGCGTTGAGTCAAAATAAGGCACTGCACACTATAATATTACAAAATGCTAGAGCTGGGAGGGAATTGACTCCAACTCCTTCAGTGAATATATAAGGAACCAAGGAATGTAAGGGTGTTTATAAACAAGGTGTAGAATATAGCATCTAACTTAATGTAGACGCAATCCTCCCCGGTGGTTTTAAAGCAACATTTGGAACTTAGGCAAATTCAGGTATGATTTGCGCCCCTGCCTCCACCTGCCACCCCTGTTCTTCCTTCATTTCACCTGCAAAGGGTGGCTAGGCTTCCATACACCCTATTCACCAAGTTTAATTTCTCGATGCAGATTACTGCAGTGTCTTCTGCCTATTGTATTTCTAACAGTGATTGTTTTTAGAACTACTGGTTTCAATTTTAAGGTAAAACCCTTACCACTCCTTGAATAATTCTCATAGAGTTCTTAATAAATACACACAGTGATGGAGAAAAGGAGGGAGGGAGAGGCAGGAACTCAGCTCAAAGACAAGTTTTAGCTGTAAGTGGCATCCTTAAGTAAAGAAAAAAGTAACGCAAAGGTAGTGAGGATGAGAGAGTTAATTAAAAATTTTTACGGAAATAAAAACTCAGAAGAGAGAAAGAAACTCACGCAGAAGGGCAGAATGAAAATATGAAAAAGCTTTCATTCCAAAATTATGTTTGGATCACCAAACCTAAATAACACCAATAAGTGTTACAAATGAGCAAAAATTATTAAATGGTGGAATCACTGATGCTAAATAACTGGGACTTAAAGGTAACTTGATAATGGAGATATGGAAAAATGACATCCTGCAACTATAAAATGAATAGCCTCAATTTAAGCCCAATAACTTATTCCTGCTACTATTGTTGCAACTAGCCACCTTTGGTTCATACCCTCAACCTCCAACAAAACACATTTGGCAACACTGGTTACTGAGGTAATAGGCTATGCCCAATATATCTGATACACATTTAAAAGGATCCCGCTGTCTACATCATCAGAGTTAAGAAAGATAAATTGATCAAAACTGTAGGTAAATAAACCATTACATGAAATGCTGGCTGCCAGTTCTACAGCCTCAATACCACAAAGGCTTTTATATGATCCTTAAAACAACAGTCCCTGTCTGGTAAACAGTTGGTATTACTTGCTCCCCATCGGTTCCACTGAGTAATGCTCAATATATCTTCAACATGCTGGCAATGGTAAATCAGTTTTTCATGACACAAGTGCAACACAGTCTATGTAAACTTCTCTCAGTCCTCCAGTCAGCAGCATACAAATATGTGTGCGTGTATATATTAGTTACAGAGAACTGGTTCTTTACTCTGACTACATATTACAATCACCAAAAGCTTGCAAATCATAACCAACATCCCCAGCAACTTCACCCCAATGGTTCTGGTCTGGGATGGAGCCTCGACAGTGCTTTCAAAGGCTCCCAAGTGACTCTAACATACAGTCAGCATTGAAAATCACTGGCCTAGACATTTCTGATGTCAGTACAATTAGGGGAAAAAATTACATTAAAACAAAAGCATTTACAAGGCAGCACTTGAATACTAATTTTATTATCACTTTTCTTTCTCAAATCATGATATTAAGCTTCTCTTATAATGTATCTTTCAAGTCCTTTACTCCTTTTTTTTGGCCTGTTTGTTTTCCTAGTGATTTTATAGGAATTATTTATTAATTATGGAAACTGGTCTTCTCTTTGTCATATATATTGAGTTCTTTCTCTCAGAATATTTTCTGCCAGCCTGTGACTTTTTTTTTCCTTTCATTTTTTTCTTAATGGTACCTTTTAAAACGCAGACATTTTAAGTTTAGATGAAGTTCATTTATAAATTATGTTCTTGTATGGCTTGGGCTTTGTGTCCTGTCTATCCCAAAGGTTTTAAATATAGTCTATATTTTCTAGTAGAAGCTTCAAATTAGCTTTTAAATTTAGGTTTATCATCTATCTTAAATTAGTTTTTGCATATGATGTGTAGCAGAGCTGAAGCCCAATATTTTTCCCCCATAAACTTATTGGATTGTTTCAAAACTATGTTTTGAAAAGCTATTCTTTCAAAATGGAATTATCTTGGACTCTTATTAACTGGTCATGTATGAGTAGGTAGCTATTTCTGGATTCGATATTCTACTCAGTTGATGTACTTTCCTATTGTTAATGCTAATGCCACTCTGACTTTATTATTGTACCTTTAAATAAATCTTGAAATCAGGTACTATGAGTCCCATAACTTCTTTTGCAAAATTGTTTTGGCTATTTTAGATCATATCATTTATATTTCATTTGCAGTTGTATAAATCTTACACATCTTATACATTTTTACAAACAAACCTGCTGGGATTATGGTTGGGATTGTGTTGAATCTACAAATCACTTTAGAGAGAACTGACATCTTAACAATATTGAGTGCTCTTGTTGTGTCAGTCACTAAGTCGTGTTTGACTCTTTGCAGCCCCATAGACTGTAGCCCACCAGGCTCCTCTGTCCATGATTCTCCAGGCGAGAACTCTGGAGTGGGTTGCCATTTCCTTTTCCAGGGGATCTTCCTGACCCAGGGATCAAACATGGGGTCTCCTATATTGCAAGCAGATTCTTAACTGAGCCACCAAGGCAGCCCTAATCCCAAATATGATACAGCTCTCCATTCACTTAGGTTTTCCGTAATTTATTTCAGCAATGTATTCTAGTTTTTAGTTTATAGCCTATGTTTTTTGTTAAGTGTTTACTAGGTGTGTTTTTACTTTGATATTATTGTAAAGGACTTCTAAATTTTTCATTCTCCTTTATTTGATTTTGATGTATAAAAATATAACTGATATTCATATATTTACTTGTTAAACTGTACTCTCACTAAATTAACTTTAGGAATTATTCTTTAGGTTCTTTAGAATATTCTAAATAAACAATCATGCTTTTGTTACTTTATTTCCAATCTATTGGCCTTTTATTATGATTTCTCCCCTTACTATAGTGGCTTGTGCCTCCACAAAAGTTAGGACAGCTCAAAGAATACGCTTGTTTGTTCTGGCCCCAGTGTTAGGAAAATCATTTAATATTTCACCATTTAGTATAATGTTAGTTATAGGCTTTTAATAGATTACATTCATAAGATTGAGGACACATTCATCCTCAGTTTTCTGACATCTTTTTAAAACAATAAATAGGTGTTAATTTGGTCAAATTCTTTTTCTGCATGTATCAAAATAATAATATTTTTTTTCTTTTATTCTGTAAATATAGTAAACTATAAAAGTTATTTTTGAATGTTATTTTAGCCTCTCATTTCTAGGATAAACCCAATTTGGTCATGATGTTTTACCTTTTTATGCATTGTTGGATTCAATTGGCTAGCATTCTGTTATGGATTTTTTCCATCTATGTTCATGAGAAATACTGGTTTATAATTTTCCTTTCATTTAATGACTTGGTCATGGTTTGTTATGAAACTTATGTTGTCCTCATTAAAGAGTGATAGAGCTTATGCGAAAATAGTATTTCTTCTCTAAGTACGTGAAGAATTACCAATGAAACTACCCAAACTATGTGGGAATATTTTTTATTATAAAAGTAGTTACTTCAGTTGATATAAATTTTATCAAAGTTTTCCTGAACTTTATAATTTTAATACCTTTAAACCATTTTAGTGGTAGACTACCAATTTTTTAAATATATTAGTATATATATAAAACTTAATGATCAAATTCACTTTATGTCAGCAAGTGCTTTAAAGCCTCTAATATTACAAAACTTTTCAACTGATTAAAAATTTTAGAATGGATATAGCAATAATATTGGTTAAATATTTCTCTTACTAGAGATTCAGAATTAACTCATAAGAAATTATAAAAAGCAATTAACTGATTTCTCTTAAGAATATATGTAATTTGGACAATTTATAATTTCTACCCTCATTCTTAGCTTCCTAATTTATGAAATGAAGGAACTGGATTTGATACTTTCTAAGAATTCATCCAGCTACAGCAGCCCATTACTTTCAATTTATGCTATTATATTCTTTAGATAAAGTATTAAGTGTTTTACTTAGAGTCTGAATAAATTTAGCCTGCCAATAATCTTAATTAAATCTATTTTTGAGAATTTCTAAAGTACGTCACAGGAACATTTTTGGACCTTATCGTTAAAAATGGGGTGGAGTATCTGTATTTTCTATTTAAACACATTGTTATTAAAAGGCAAACAAGAGCTTTAAGATCTAAACATTGCTCTTTTGTAAGTATGTATTCTTTGTTAGGAATATATGTGTTAAATTTTGAAAATGAGACAACAGGTTTGACTTATAAAGACTAAAGGATTTTGTGACATGCTGGGTAAACAGCTGAGAAAAATTTAAGTACGTACTATGCGCAAAGCACCCAAGATATAGCAGTAAACAAAAATACACTAAAAAAACCCAGCCTTCATAGAGCAAATATTTTTGTAATGCAAATGAGAAGAATGACATCACTGAATTGGCTTGGATGTTTCAAACTCACAGCAGAAATTTTGCAGAGCTCTTGGCATTGTCTGCTGCTGTATCTTCTTTTTCCTTCTATCTCTGCTACATCACTGCTGCCCTACTTCCTGCTTAGGCTATTTGGTGCACAGAATGGAAATTTTGTAAATCATGGTTGATGATTTTAACCGGTGCATCACTGTTTCATGCAATTAATCAATTAGGTATTTTAACAAATAATGAACACTATGGAAACAGAACCTAACCCCAACAGTTAGAATATTGCTGGTCTTAGCTACCTATGTGTCCCACTCCCTTTCCCCACATCAGTGCACCTCCACCAACAGCAGCCATCCTTAAACTCTCTAATTCTTCTAGTAGACTAATCTTCCCATCTTAGAAGCACCAAAACCTGAGTGTGTGTGCTCTACTGCAGGGCTAGCTATATCTTTATTTCTTCTCCACAGGGCCTAGCACTAAGCCAGTCAAGAGTATTTGTTTAGTTAATGTTTGTGGAGAGAAAGTACTACAGGAACTCCTGGTTCTGTCATTCAGTGCCTGCAGACACTGCCATTAGGTATAATATATGCCTGTGTGGGACTTATGTTTAACAAAATGAACTATCATGTACACAGACTTAACAGTTAAAGGGATACAACTGTGGCCATTACTTTGGGAAACTAAGCAGTGGCTACAGGACTGGAAAAGGTCAGTTTTCAGTGCAGTATCAAAAAAGGGCAATGCCAAAGAATGTTCAAACTACTGCACAATTGCACTCATTTCACATTCTAGCAAAGTAATGCTCAAAATCCTCCAAGCTAGGCTTCAACAGTACGTGAACCAAGAACTTCCAGATGTTCAAGCTTCATTTAAAAAAGGCAGAGGAACCAGAGATCAAATTGCAACATCCACTGAATCAAAAAAAGCAAGAGAATTCCAGAAAAACATCTACTTCTGCTTCATTGAATATACCAAAGCCTTTGACAGTGTGGATCACAACAAACTGGAAAATCCTCAAGAGATGGAAATACCAGACCACCTGACCTGCCTCCTGAAAAATCTGTATGCAGGTCAAGAAGCAACAGTTCAAACCAGACATGGAACAATGGACTGGATCCAAATTGGGAAAGGAGTACATCAAGGCTGTTTACTGTCACTGTGCTTATTTAACTTAAATGCAGACATCGTGAGAAATGTCAGGCTGAATGAAGCACAAGATGGAATCTAGATTGCAGGGGAAATGTCAATAACCTTAAATTTGCAGATGACATCACCCTTATGGCAGAAAGTGAAGAGGAACTAAAGAATCCTTTGATGAAGTTGAAAGAGGAGAGTCAAAAAGCTGGCTTAAAACTCAACATCCAAAAAACTAAGGTCATGGCATCCGGTCCCATCATTTCAAGGCAAATAGATGGGGAAATCCTGGAAACAGTGACATACTTTATTTTCTTGGGCTCCAATATCACTGCAGATGATGACTGCAGCCATGAAATTAAAAGGCACTTGCTCCATGCAAGAAAAGCTATGGCCAACCTAAACAGCATATTAAAAAGCAGAGACATCATTTTGCCAACAAAGTCTGTATACTCAAAGCTATGATTTTTCCAGTAGTCACGTATAGATGTGAGAGTTGGACCATAAAGAAGGCTGAGAGCCCAAGAACTGATGCTTTTGAACTGTGGTGTTGGAGAAGACTCTTGAGACACCCTTGGACTGCAAGGAGATCAAACCAGTCAATCCTAAAGAAATCAATCCTGAATATTGACTGGAAGGACTGATGCTGAAGCCGTAATTCCAATACTTTGGCCACCTGATGGGAAGAACTGGTTCGTTGGAAAAGACCCTGATGCTGGGAAAGATTGAAGGCGGGAGGAGAAAGGGGCAGCAGGGGATGATATGGTTGGATGGCACCACTTACTTAATGGTCATGAGTTTGAACAAGCTCCGGGAGATGGTGAAGGACAGGGAAGCCTGGTATGCATAGAGTCGCAAAGAGTCGGACATGACTGAGTGACTGAACAGCAAGAAACTGGGATCTAAACTAAACATCTATGTATATACACTAATGAGGTATTCACATAAGCATTCTAAAGCATATTAAAATCTCATAATACAAGCAATGGAAATTTGCTAACATTTGTACACAGATAAAAACTTTAAGAAAACAAACACTAACTTTCTTTGCACTTACAGTTAATTTCAACCATCACTGCTTCCATTATTAAAACAAACAAAAACCGATAGAGGATTACGAAGTATCGGTAATGGAACTAAAGCTTCTGTTTTGTTTTGTTTTGTTAATCGAACTGGTACAATAAAAAACATTCAATATCTTCCGAAAATAAATCAATAAAATTTAAAAACTGCTAAGAAGGACAATATTTTTTAACCTGCACTATGCTGAATTTCACTTTGTTCCTTGGTCCCCTGTTACCCTGCTAAGATACTCTATAAAACACAGCTTTTGTCTAATCACAACCACTTTTATCCTTCATATCATACATTCCTTTCCTTGCTGGCTCAGCAGACAAAGCTAAAAGCAATCCTGCTCCAGACCTATGAAATCACCCTAGCCTCATTTGCTCCACTTAAAGTACTCCAATCTATGCTTCAATAGTTAAAATCAAATTGAGTATTACTATCACTACCTTTGTAAGGCATATACTTTTACTCAACTGTTTCACAGCTCAGTCAATTTGGTGGTGAGTTGATGTCAAATATTTTCCAATCCCTAGCTTACTCAAGTCAATACTTCAAACTTTAATCTTATCTGATATCACTCACAACAAAACATCTTTATACAGCCCTTTCCTGAAAAACCTCTCCCATCTTTTACACAATTAGTAAATACAAAATACTGCAAACACTACCATTCTTAGCAATTTTTGATGTGATTCTCCCACACTGGGGTTCCAATTCATAGAATCCCATCCCTCACTCTTTCCCACTATTCTGAATATAGAGATAGCAAAAGGCAAGAGCTTCAAAACAACTTCACTATATTGTGTCACACCCATATCAGCACAAAGGACCCGCTGGGTGTAAAGCTAGGTCCATCTAAAAACAGACTAATCTCTCCCCTATTCAAAGATACTCAATACACACACACACATACACACACACACACACACACACACACACGATATGAATAATATATATCCAATACAAAACATCTTACTACTTTGGATTTAAAAAGTAAATCTTTTAAGAAAAAACAGTGTAGCTGATTCCTTATAAATAATCACTTCAATGATTTAATTCCTCATTTTAAACTGGCTGCTTTACATCCTCATATATTAACCTGGGAATACTGACATAATACTGTAAAATGTGTATATTACTAAAAAAAAATGAAGACATTTACCCATAGCTTGCATAATCAAACAGTTGCAGCAAACTGTAACAGAAATAGTTTGGAAGACCACACAAATCATTTACTAATAATCAGCGCAAAACTTACCAAATAGAAAATATGAATGAAAAGCTACAGAATTTAGAGAATCAATTAATAAATATAAACCTTTTCCATAGGAATTTAAGCAGAAAGAAAAGTAAATGTGAAAAGGTATGAACAATTCTAAGAAATGTTACTGGAAAATACTATTTAACTGAAGAAATATATATATATATATAAAATTAAAGAGTCCACCAAGTGCCAAGCAAAACAGACCAAACAATCCCCATTGATGGCTTCTGGGAAGAAAAAAGAAACATGTATGAATAAGAATCGCACAACTAATTATTAAATCATATGCTAAAAATCAGTAGAATATCTATGCTGAGGGAAAATAACCCTAAACTAAGATATGTCCACATAGCATAAGACTTACAGAAAGTTAAAGTGGTTAAAGATATTCTCAATCATTTTCAGACTCTCAAATTTCACAGAAATTTTACAAAATGAATTGTTTGCATACAGAGGACATCATCAAGGAGAAAATAAACAGGATACTGATTAGATGGAGTGGAGAAGAGAAGCAGTAAATAAGGAGCACACTAAAATAACATTTTGTCCTGGGGCAGAAGGAGACAGGTTCCCAAGATTCAAGAGCATTAATTCACAAGCAGTCCTCTCAACAGTAAGGCAAGACAGCAAGGGTAACATTTATTTAGACATACACGATGTTAAATTTGGAGACTTAATTGTGAATCACATAAAGCCTTAATTAACACTTCCTAATCAGATGTTTCAGGGGAACGTGATTCCTCTTTGTAAATTGCCTAAGTAACAAAAGTGCCAGACCTCTGCAGACACAGAAAATGAGAGTTGTCAGAGTCATGTGCAGCAAATGGTGGCTGAGAATTTTATTTTACTTATATCGTTTCTGCATAAACATGAAGTGGTCACAGCAGTTTTACCTACACCTGTCATCTAGGGAACCAGGTATAAAGCAGAGGGACAAAGTGCAATGGAAATCATGGAGTGGGGACAGTAAGATTTAAGGCTTCTAAAAGGCAAATATAACCCTCAGGATTTCTGCATCAGCACAAATAACAACTCTTTTTTTTTTCCCTAATAGCGTCTGGAATTAAGCTACATGTCTCTTATACTGCTAGGTAAAAGAATAAAAGTAAAAAGGACAAAACTTCAAGACACTCAAGGATGAAACATGTGAACATGAGCAGTCTGGTCACACACTCCCGAAGACAATTTTTCTCTCAAATTAGTTTCTTGGCTCCCATTTAACTGTTCTGAGAATCTTCACATTTCCTGGTCTACAGATAACTTGAGACAAAGGTGTCATACTTTTCTCATTCTTAGAGAAAAGTGTTCCTCATAGCTATTTGGTCCTCTTGCTTCTTAGCCTGGCTGCTAAAGGAAGGAGCATTTGCAGCAGAGGGTTTAGTTTAGTGTCAATTCTTTTCCTGCTCACAAGATTGGTAGAAGAATAAATGGGAAAATTCTTACTTTCCAAGTTCTGTTATATTTGATTTGCTCTGCCTTGAAACACTCCAGAGATTCTTATTTATGATTTAAAGAATGACTAGACCACTGTAAGGTGATGTTAGCAAGGGAGCCATAGCATTTGATAAATATCCCATGAAGGAGGCCAGTCTTACTCAGGGAGCAGTAGGGTATTTTTTTATTTAGTTGGCAAATAAGTATTCAAATTCTTGATCAAACTCCTTCAGGGCCAGCCTATGTATTTAACTGGAAAGAACTCCACTATCTTTCCCAGCTGCAAAGTTGGTGACAATAGTTGATTTTTCCATTCTTAATAGAACTGCAGGTTCCACTTGCTGAATAGAGTTAAATACATAACACATAAACCAACATCTCATCTTTGAGGTATCTTCTTGGCTCTTCTTCAAAAACGTGTTTATGAAATATAAGTGATTTCTTTAGGGTGACATAGAAATATGAATGAGAGGCTGTACTCAGGACTCTATGTCCAGTAAGAATGCTAGAAAACATTGGACACTCTCACAAAGAAGATCCAACACTAAGCAATGGGTAATCCATCATCCTCACTGAAAAGCTCTATCCGAAATCAGATAACAAACTGCTAAAAGGAAAAAATAGTTAAGATAGATTATTTTAGAACCCTTTTCAAATTACAGTGGATTCTTTTACCTGGCTCGTTGGAGGAAGTAACAAATATTTTACATTAACTAAAGTTTATTTTTGTAAATACCTGACTCTCTAGAAACCTTTCTAAACGGTCTACTACATCTGTCCTTCTTAATCTGAATACTCTAAACTGTATGTGATGTAACAGTCAGTTACATCAGTGGTCCTCAAGAGACTGCAAGCCCCCACCCTCAATTTATTTGTGCACTTGTGGAGTCTCCTCCTCTTGAGTCTGGAAGTCTGGACTAGCTCTGTTATTGGCTTTAACCAGAAGAATGCCACAAACCTGATATTCTGCTAGCTCTAGGCCTAACACTTAAGAAGGCCTAGCAGCTTCTGCTTTTGTGCTGCGTAGGAAGCCAGGAACCCCCATGAGGCACCTTGCATCTCATGGGGAGCCAACAAGGAGGTCTGAGGTCCCTGACTGACAGGCCTAGATGACCTTCCAGTCAATAGCCAAAATCAACTTGTCACACCTAAGAGTGAAGCACCTTATGAATGGATTCTCCAGTCTGAATTTAGTGGAGCCAGCTGACATTCCGTGGATATTCCGGGATATTCACCGTGGATATTCCCCGGGGACATTGCGGGGCTCAGAGATGAGCCCCCTCCAGGGTCATGCCCAGATTGCAAAGTATCATATGAGCAAATGACTGCTTGCTGCTGTTCTAGGCCACTGTGTTTTGGGATAACGAGCAAGTGAAACACTGTACTTGATCTTTTCTTGATGGCTCATGGTCATCAAATTTTTTGAAGAACACAACAGAAGATATCAGAGGATCTGGATTCTTATTCCAGGTCCACCACTTATGGTCTGGTCATTTAGCTGTTCATATTTCCAATTTCCACATGTATAAATTCTGATTATTCCATAAGACTGTTTGTAAAATGTGACCAAAAAATGCACTGCAGTGCTTTCAAAACTATTCCATACTTCTGAATCTATTCCATGTTAGTATATTACCTTTAACTCCCTATTCTAATTTTTATCTATTACTCCCAATACAAAAGTAAAGTTTTGGAGCCAAAGAGGTAATACGTATTTTGCAACAGAATATTTGATTTTGCACATGAGTTCAAGTTGGTGAACCCCAGCTGTCAGCAGGCTGAATACCTCATAAACAAGATGTTGCCATACTCGTACACATAGTGGGCCAATTTTCATTTTAGAGAAGAAATTACAGTGTTTCAAAATCATCATTAGTCTCTCAAATTCTTTTCTGCAAACTTTACACTGTGTCTTTGATAAGACATTTCCCAATAATGTTCTCTGCAAGCATTGCGCTCTTTCTTCTGATGTTTTCCAAATTGCTTCACAAAAGGAACACAGGAATCTCACATGTGTGAAGCCTTCAGCCAGTCACTTAATCATTTGGAGATGCAGTTTCGTTCTACATAAATTCAGGATAACTATTTCTGCCTTGCTGTTTTGCGTGAGTACTTATTGTTAGGGGCATTACAAAAGCATTCAATAAATTCTGGTCGATAATTATTGTCACTATTATCACCCTCGTTTCTTTCATGTGCCGCAGTAGTATATATGACTTCATTTTTATGGTTTAGAGATTTTAGGGCAATCTACTTTTATATCCTCACTCAGAAGAAATAAAATGAAAGAAAACAAAGATGCAAAAATAATAAAAATAAAGCAGTTTTTTTTCTTCTTGAGAATTTGGCAAAAGGCAATTTAGAGTGAGTGTGTGTTCATCTAATATTATGAATATGAGAGAAATATGATTTTCTTATATCTTTTGTTCAACATCCTGCAAACTAGGGGTGATTAAGAAAGATATTATCATGACAGCAGCAAAAGCAAGAAGAGAGATGCAAGAGCCAGTATCTCTGATCCCTCCAAAGTAGAATAAGTTTTGGGGAATTTAGTAAGAATAATTGAAACATAACCTGAAGACTTCTGGCTAGCTTTGGAAGCCAAATTTCCAAATAGCTTTACCAACTGCTCCAGGCTGAAAGAGCAGGAAGAACGTAATTCTTTCTGATCCCACTCGGAGACTGTTCTTAGACTTCAGTTCCTTCTCTGCAAAGGGAGGTGAGCCAAGAAAGATCCTTGATGCAAGTCTCTCATTTTAATCCCTCAACTGTAATTCATTATCTGAAGCCCCAGAAACTACCTGTAGTCAAGAAATTCCACAACTGTTTTGGAGTCTGTTCTTGAGCTAATATAAAAAATAGTGTATAATGCCCATCAGGAAACCATTCCCATATAGCTCACATTTGATTGCTCCTGTTGTTACATTTCAGGCATTTCAAGTCCATCTAGATTGTTCATCAAATAATACCCAATGCTCCAAGAAATAGTGGGCTTTAAGAGGATCTCATGTATGTTTTGATTCTGCCTCATCTAACGATACACATGGGATGCAAACTGGAAAGGACAAAGTAAAGAAAATGAAGATACAAGCTAACATCTTCCTGACCCAGGGGACGAACTGGGGTCTCCTGCACTGCAGGCAGATTCTATAGCAACTTGGCCACCAAGGAAACCCAACATCAACATTTATGCTAAATATAAAGCACAGTGATGTCCAAGTATATGTGTATATATGAGAACTGAAAGAGAACATTCAGCTATAAATGGATTCCAGTCTTCAGGCTGATGCAAACCACACCTCAGCTTCCCTCCCAGACCCCAGGGTGAAAATGTGCAGAATGGCAAAAGTGCCAGAGGTGGAGTTGGGTAGATATTCCTTCAGTTTTCATAGCAGGCAAAATAAGAGACTCACTCATTGGCTGTTATTTAGCAAAACTGTTTGAGAACTTCTGCTACATACTAGGTACTAAGATGTTAGGAGTCAGAGATGGAAAGCCTGCCCTCAAAAACCAAGGAAAAGAACAGCTGAGTACACGACAACTTGGCAATAATCGGTGCATGAGACATACAGGATGGGAGGAAATGCTACAGACAATATGGATGGGGAAAAGGTACTTTAATTTGGTTTCACAAACATTTTTTAAATTCCTCTTGTGACCCAGGCACTGGGCATTAAAAAAAAAAAAAAACACACAAGTATGATCCAGGAAAGCAGGTAGGTCACTCCTGGCAAAACAACAGAAAATGGAGTAGGAACGCAACCAGATTTCAGGGCACTTGAAGGTTTACCAGGTGAGGGAGAGTTGAAAAATTGAGAAAACGTTATGACCAGTGGTGTCTCTTTCTTTGTAAATCTGGAGGCAACGCTACCCTCCAACACTGGAAAACACTGAGACAGGGCTTGAAGGAAGACAAGAAAATAAGACCAAGTGTGAAAATGCCACAAGTAAGAATGAGTAAAATCATTACCACCAAGTACTGAGGGCTGAGCTGACAACCGACAAGACACATTTTAGAGGCCTGAGTCAAAAGCCATTGTGAATATTGTCTTCTTTGTGAGCAAGAACCATGACTATTCATCTTCCTATGAAGAGTAGATATTTCAAGCTTTGCAGATGCTATGCATTTTTATCAGTGCATTAACTATTTTACTGAAAATGAGTGGAGAAGGGAGGGGGAAGAAAAAAACACACAGAAAGTTCTGAGAAGGGCGAGATCAAAGGACAGTTAAGTAAGACCCAGCTGAAAGAGCACAGACAACCAGCCAGGAGAAAGGCATGAAGATGAAGGAACAGGGACATGAAGAGATAATGAATATGTGAATCAGGGAATGAGACAATGCAGCAAAAAAGAACTGGGAAAAATGCTCATTTTAAAACAGAAAAGTTGAAAAAGGGGGAGAAACAAAGAACATGAGATAATGGTGTGAAAACTAAATATCCCCAGAGTTACAATAAGTAAGCGTGTGTGAACAAGAGAAAGGAAGAATTTGAGAAAAGAGAATAAAGGAAAGTACAGAAAAAGAGGGGAAAACAGTAACTTATTTTACAGTGCTAACTACATTCCATTCACACTCCCCTGTATCACTACATTTTTGTCAGTTTAAAAGTCTTTTAGATAATGCATAAATCAAAAGTGGAAAAACAATCCTTGATTCAGAGGATTTGCAATATATTATACAGCTTTGAATTGTGGAATATGTATTTATTTTTTAAAACATCTCTGCTATGGTGACAGGTAATTTTCTTAGAACCTGAAACTCTGATTTGGGATAAAGAAGGTTTTAGAATGAAAAACAAAAGAGAGAGAAAAACAAGGAAACAGGAATAAGTGTTGATGGGTGCTGGTTGTCAGCATGTTGACAAGAAGGAAACAGATGAATAGTTACCAAGAATGCTAAGCAGTAAGATGCTCTGAGAAAGGAAAAGCAGAGAGGATTTTTCTTTCAATTTGCCCTTTTGGATTTTTGCTCATGGATCACAACCTGCTGTGTTTACAGAGGCACTAAAACCCGTCCCCTGCTCACCACCTGACTTGAATTTCTGCTCCCTTTGACTTTGGTGGTTCACACACTGCCATGTGGAAGCCTTCGCCTTTCCAATCCCTTTCTTCAATTTTGGCTGGATCACTGGATTTTTTTTCCTGAATGAAGAATTTTCTCTGCATCATTTAGGAGAGATGAGCCACTGAGAATTTTTTTGCTTTCATTTTTTTTTTTATTCATTTATTTCACCATTTTGTGTATATATATATATTTTTTTATTTTACAATATTATATGGGTTTTGTCATACATCAACATGAATCCACCACGGGTGTACAAGTGTTCCCCCTCCTGAACCCCTCTCCCACCTCCCTCCCCGTACCATTCCTCTGGGTCATGCGAGTGCACCAGCCCCGAGCATCCTGTATCATGCTTCGAAACTGGACTGGTGATTCGTTTCACATATGATATTATACATGTTTCAATGTCATTCTCCCGAATCATCCCACAGAGCCCTCACAGAGTCCAAAAGACTGTTCTATACATCTGTGTCTCTTTTGCTGTCTCGCATATAGGGTTATCGTTACCATCTTTCTAAATTCCATATATATGCGTTAGTATACTGTATTGGTGTTTTTCTTTCTGGCTTACTTCACTCTGTATAATAGGCTCCAGTTTCATCCACCTCATTAGAACTGATTCAAATCCATTCTTTTTAATGCCTGAGTAATACTCCATTGTGTATATGTACCACAGCTCTCTTATCCATTCGTCTGCTGATGGACATCTAGGTTGCTTCCATGTCCTGGCTATTATAAACAGTGCTGCAATGAACACTGGGGTACACGTGTCTCTTTTCCTTCTGGTTTCCTCAGTGTGTATGCCCAGCAGTGGGATTGCTGGATCATAAGGCAGTTCTATTTCCAGTTTTTTAAGGAATCTCCACACTGTTCTCCATAGTGGCTGTACTAATTTGCATTCCCACCAACAGTGTAAGAGGGTTCCCTTTTCTCCACACCCTCTCCAGCATTTATTGCTTGTAGACTTTTGGATAGCAGCCATTCTGACTGGCATGAAATGGTACCTCATTGTGGTTTTGATTTGCATTTCTCTGATAACGAGTGATGTTGAGCATCTTTTCATGTGTTTGTTAGCCATCTGTATGTCTTCTTTGGAGAAATGTCTGTTTTGTTCTTTGGCCCATTTTTTTGATTGGGTCGTTTATTTTTCTGGAATTGAGCTACAGGAGTTGCTTGTATATTTTTGAGATTAGTTGTTTGTCACTTGCTTCACTGGCTATTATTTTCTCCCATTCCAAAGGCTGTCTTTTTACCTTGCTTCTAGTTTCCTTTGTTGTGCAGAAGCTTTTAATTTTAATTAGGTCCCATTTGTTTATTTTTGCTTTTATTTCCAATATTCTGGGAGGTGGGTCATAGAGGATCCTGCTGTGATTTATGTCAGAGAGTATTTTGCCTATGTTCTCCTCTAGGAGTTTTATAGTTTCTGGTCTTACGTTTAGATCTTTAATCCATCTTGAGTTTATTTTTGTGTATGGTATTAGAAAGTGTTCTAGTTTCATTCTTTTACAAGTGGTTGATCAGTTTTCCCAGAACCACTTGTTAAAGAGATTGTCTTTTCCCCTTTGTATATTCTTGCCTCCTTTGTCAAAGATAAGGTGTCCATAGGTGTGTGGATTTATCTCTGGGCTTTCTTATGTCATAATTGGTCCCACGCTCCCTTTCATAGATAAGGTCTCCATTTATGCAGATCAATGGTTCACAGACTTAAATATACATCAGAGTTACCAGGTCTCCACTGCAGTTACTGACCCAGTAGGTACCAAGAGGGGCCTAGGAATCTGCATTTCTAAGACATTCCAAGGTGATGCTGATGCTACTAGTCTAGGGACCCACACTGTGGGAATCATTGATAAAGATCCTTCCTACTACTAGATCGTCTCAAAAGACTTAGTCTTATATGGTAAATGACAGCAAGTGAAAACTTAAGGTCCCTTGATTAGCAACAATGTTCTTTATTCCTAACATTAATTGAACACAATGATTAGAATATTCCTCACCACTAATGCGGAGAAGGCAATGGCACCCCACTCCAGTACTCTTGCCTGGAAAATCCCATGGATGGAGGAGCCTGGTAGGCTGCAGTTCATGGGGTCGCTAAGAGTCGGACACGACTGAGCGACTTCACTTTCACTTTTCACTTTCATGCATTGGAGAAGGAAATGGCAACCCACTCCGGTATTCTTGCCTGGAGAATCCCAGGGGCGGGGGAGCCTGGTGGGCTGCAGTCTATGGGGTCGCACAGAGTCGGACACGACTGAAGCGACTTAGCAGCAGCAGCAGCACCACTAATGACAGCAATATAGTTGCTTACATACCTATCTGTATTTGCCAGAATATGGCAGTTCCTAACCTAACTACAAATTCTATACATTAAAGTCTGTAAAACTCAACATGTATAGTTAAAATCTATGAAAATCCCATCTCATAATAGTGAACAGTGTTAATGATTCAGATATCACATCAAAATAAAGACTGTGAATGTATTAGTTAATGAATTTCAAGTTTGACAATTTCAAATTGAGCCTTTTGCAAAATTCTCAAGTTATTACTGAAAAGATGTTTGTTTACCAACATGCTCTACAAAATTGGATAGTTTTTCTTAGCTTTACTAATAATTAGAAATGAAAAAAATTTTATGTATATTGCCTGAACAAAACAAGATCTACCAAACAGAATAATGCCTGAGGTTTTACCATTATGATAACTTAATCCATCCACGCACCTCTAACCAGTAGCCCATAAAGATAAGTCCTAAACTTTGATGCCATTCTTTAACCCAGAATCTTCTTCCCGAATTCCTTTTAAAAATTGTGCCTGCTGCTCACACATGCTTTTATTTCTGACTTTGCATGTATGAACTTACCTTGGTTCCCCTGTCTTGACCTTGGCTCTTTGTAAAGTGATGGCTCAGACTCAATTTTTGACCCTCTTAGCTCTGGTTCCCATCAATCATCCAAGTCATCAGCATATCTAAAGATTTTGTTTTATCTCTTGCACAAAAAAAAAAAAAAATAGCAGATAGTAATTTTGTTATCAAATAAGTGGGCTTTAAAAATAGGTGTCTACATGTTAAAACCTATTAAAAATAGCTAGAGTTTGATGATACAAGGAAACCAAACAAAAATTCACTTTATCATACATTAAAAATGTTTTTAGTTTGATATCCTATAATTTTTGCAAGTGTTAAAAGTGAATCTTGAATTTAAGTTAGTTAATGGTTTTACCTATCATTTATATTACAGTTTAAAAAGAGGAAGGTGCAATGTTTTATTAAAAAACTATGAACTCTGTCCAAACAGATATAAAAAAAATGTTCAAATAGGTTCCATGTAGAAGAGTGTACGACTGTTATTATCCGAACAGCAACTTCAATAAATTAAAGCACTCAATATTGTACCAGCTGGCTGTCAGAAATGAATAGTGAACCTGCCAGCAGAAATGTTTCCAATTTCTTAACCACCATCCTGGTCCCTGACAAAACTAACTGGCATTTTGACACAAAGTTGTCGTGGCAGGGATTAAAAATAAGAATAAAATTTCTCTTTAACTACTCAAATGATGAATTATAGCCAAATGTAACTCAATACACCAAACATTCTATTTTAGGGTGAAGCTAAAATAAATGCCAGCACTGTTAAATATTGGCATTCAAAATAATAATAACATTGAAGTGAATTTCCAAGAGAAAAATACATTTAAAAATTAATTAAATGTTTGGTTTTCTTTTTAAAATGAAAAGTTTTTCTCCTGGATTTGCAACAAGAATTCAGTAAATATTTTATACCTAGTCTATTTCAAAAATTTTTTTTAAATAAAGAAACTCAAGTTAACTGCAGAGAGCTGTGAAATACAAAGAACTCAAGATAAATATTAAAATACATATTTTCAGTTCAGTTCAGTTGCTCAGTCGCGTCTGACTCTGCGATCCCATGAATCACAGCACGCCAGGCCTCCCTGTCCATCACCAACTCCCAGAGTTCACTCAGACTCACATCCATCGAGTCAGTGATGCCATCCAGCCATCTCATCCTCTGTCGTCCCCTTCTCCTCCTGCCCCCAATCCCTCCCAGCATCAGAGTCTTTTCCAATGAGTCAACTCTTCGCATGAGGTGGCCGAAGTACTGGAGTTTCAGCTTTAGCATCATTCCCTCCAAAGAAATCCCAGGGCTGATCTCCTTCAGAATGGACTGGTTGGATCTCCTTGCAGTCCAAGGGACTCTCAAGAGTCTTCTCCAACACCACAGTTCAAAAGCATCAATTCTTCGGGGCTCAGCTTTCTTCACAGACCAACTCTCGCATCCATACATGACCACAGGAGAAACCATAGCCTTGACTAGATGGACCTTTGTTGGCAAAGTAATGTCTCTGCTTTTGAATATGCTATCTAGGTTGGTCATAACTTTCCTTCCAAGGAGTAAGCGTCTTTTAATTTCATGGCTGCAGTCACCATCTGCAGTGATTTTGAAGCCCCCAAAAATAAAGTCTGACACTGTTTCCACTGTTTCCCCATCTATTTGCCATGAAGTGATGGGACCGGATGCCATGATCTTCGTTTTCTGAATGTTGAGCTTTAAGCCAACTTTTTCACTCTCCTCTTTCACTTTCATCAAGAGGCTTTTTAGTTCCTCTTCACTCTCTGCCACAAGGGTGGTGTCACCTGCATATCTGAGGTTATTGAGATTTTTTCCAGCAATCTTGATTCCAGCTTGTGCTTCTCTCAGCCCAGAGTTTCTCATGATGTATTCTGCACATAAGTTATTTTAAATGGTGTTAAATATATATACAGTTGTGTATTCATTATCCACATTTTATATAATTTGCCTGTAATGCAAAGTTCCAGAAAGCACTAGAAAAGTAATTATGTATACATGTATATTCACAAGTATATGTTTATGGTCACACATCTGTGTATATATGCACACAACTTAAACTTGGGAAATTATCTGCAATAGTCATGTCAAGGTTAATGGTGTATCTATTTTCTGTTTAGTATTTTTATGATTTCTTTACTTAAATTTAAATTATAAATCCATTTGAGAATTTGAGAGCATTATCAGTGTACTGAAATGCCACCCTAATGATGCTTGACTCATACAAGTTATTCTTTGGAAACTAGCAATATGTTATGTCATTATATATGTGACTATGTAAATTTTATTAAAATTAACCTTTAGCAATTACCTTAGAGCCAAGGTTTATACAAATCTATTAGAGAAGTCTGAAGTTCTAGGGTATATTAAATACAATATTTTTAGATTACCAAAAATTTCACTTTATAAAAGGATTCATAAGTAGCTTTCTTTAAATGTAGGACTCCCAACAGTATGTAGCATTTGTTTATACAGCACTATCTACTTAGTGTTGCAGACACAGAAATTTACCATTAGAATGATAGAAGCAAGAGATGCAATTTAGTACAATTATACAGTGTCTACCATGAAAAGTAGTACACCTTATATTACAGTTTTACGACAACAATGTGTGTGTGCTTAGCCACTCAGTCATGTCCAACTCTTTGCAACCCCATGCTAGTAGGCTCCTCTGTCCATGGGGATTGTCCAGGCAAGAATGCTGGAGTGACAACAGTACTTATTAACAAAAAAAACCCAAATGCATCACTCTAGTCTACATACTCCTCCAACTTTCATTCTCCAAATTTTGGCCAAGGACACACGTGTGTGTTGAGGGTCTATTTCACTTTCCTTAGTTGATACAGTCTGTATTAAAGAAAAGCAGCAACAGGTACAGAAATACATGCTCAAAATCCCCCTTTCAAACGCCACCATTTATAATGTGTCATACATGAAGCAGCAACCTTACCACCACGTGGACAGCAGTTTCTGCAGGGAGCAGGGGAGAGGAGTTAGGGTAGTAACTCTCTTGGAGGAGATTTAACCCAGTTTGGTCTTCACACTCCATCAGTTGTGCTTAGTTTCCCTGGAAAACTTGATATACTCAGTTGCTGTAAATAAAACTAGGTCACACTTGGCAACTCTGCTCTACATGAGTCATTCTTAGCACTAATCATTCTTAGTCCTCTTTTTTCATATTGAAAACAAAAACATTTTCCTACCCTTATCACCCCAGCTGCATGTTTCAGTCTACTTACCATGAATTAGCCTTTTCGAAGAAAAGGAAAGCTATGAATATTCATCTTTCTACATCTTAGTACATCAAAAATGTACAGGGATTTCAGTACAATGTTCAAACTAACTGCACACAGTTTAAGCTTTGTCGTTAAGAAAAATCATTTGTTATAAAAAACACAATAAAAAAACTCAAAGAAAATATAGTCTGAATTTCAAAAATATTAAAACCAAGGACAGAAACTAATTTTAATAGAAATTTTTACGAAACACAAACTACTACTAGGCTAATACTGAACAATAAAACCAAGAGTGTTATAATGACACCCTGTTCAGACATTATTGATAGCTCAGACTGCATGAAAGCAAAAGACTGATAATTCTAGCTAATACTCTATTTATTGACCTGTTAAAGTTTTTAAATATAATACACAAGAATGTATTTGGCATCAAATTCAACTTTAAAGGTTAGGATTACCCAGGATATCCCAAGAGAGCTCTGAGTCCACTCAGCCCTCACTCACTTCCTCACCAGTGTAATGCAATTTTAATCAATTAGGTTTCCACTTTTAGACTAACTGTACTAATTTAGACTAATTTTTACTAACAATTTGTAAATTACTTCTAGGTCTCTAAGCCTTTAAAAGTCCTTGAGATAGTTACCTAGAAGGTTAAACGAGAAGTGCATTATCATTCTGAGACATATGTTGGAAAGAGAAGAGTGAAAAAATACATGTTTATTAGTCACTCTCCATGTAACAAATTCACCTAGTCTCCCATCCTATTGTATTAAAGCCTACTATGAACGAAACTTTTGTTGGGCCACTACTGATGGATTTTGCAAGACTTTATGGAAGAGATAAGACTTGAGGTTAGCCACTGAAAATGGGGGAAATTAAAATATATTTTAAAAGAGGAGCAGAAGGTATTGAATGACTAAAAGCATGGTGATAGTCCAGACTCCATATGGCATGTTTCAGCAAACCAATTTTGGGGGAATCAATGATTGATATAATGATATTTTGAGAGAGAAAGATAGGAAAGTACATTAGACTGGGCAAGTAGGTAGTAAATGTAGTACAGGCGATATAAGACAATTGAAGGATGGTGAAGCAGGGAATAACTTGCATGGAATACTGTCATGGACTGAAGTATAAAGTCCTGTCAATGGGCTCCTAATAAACTGTGAATGAGGTTGTAACAATCTTAGACCAAGCAGGGGCAAAGTAGAAAGAAAAGGACAGACACAAAAGATTTAAGAAAGGGAGAAACAACCATACTTGTGATGTACTACTATGAGAGGGAAGGAAATAAAAGTTGGCAATAACGTGAAGAGGCTTTGGCTGTTTTAGAGAGAGGATGGCACTATGGCATGGTGTAAGTCAGGAAATATATATACACACACACACACACCCACACAATTGAGAGCTATGATACAACCTGGCAGCTGGGGAAGGGTACTGTTGTAGAACATGCCTATCAGACAAAGGAGCTGACATACCATAGGTGGTGGACGATTTCTCACAACTTACAGCATCCTCAGATGGTGTGTCAAAATGGTACTATCTTTCCAAAAGAAGAAAAAAACTAAAACCTGTATTAGCATCCACATATCATGTTCTATGAATTGAATTAGCTCTGTAAGATTTCATTATTGTCACTGATGAATAGTTATATCATTTATTATAACAATAAATAAAAGGAGGCTTGAAATTTCATCCTTCAATACTGCAACACTAAATTCCTTCCCCAAACTTCTACGAGGTATCAGATAACCAACAAACACAGCACTTATTAGGCAGGTATTAGGTATTCCAAGTGACACACGTGGCCACAGTACAGTAAAAACACAAGCAATTGAAAAGTCATACGTCTTCTATACTGACATATTTCAATAAGGTTTTAGAATTTAATAAAGATTTTTATGTTATTAATTATTTATCTGATGTATTTGGATTTTGCAATGATACAAGGTATAGCAATAAAAAGTAAATCCTTCATGAAACTCTTATTTGCAGTTAGCTGCACTGCATACATACACTGATTGGATAAGATGCTCTAAGGCCTTGAATAATATCCTACCTAGCAACCTTTGAGCAGTGCTTATACAAAAATTGCTGAACATCACAAAACAGGGGTATTTGTCTACCTGAAAAACATCTCACTGGAAAAAATACCAGTAAGGTTCAACTTCAAGTAATCTTTGAGAGAGCTGTGAAGCAGCAAGTCACAGGTCACCTAAACCTGCAGAACAGCCTGAGTTTTAGTGAACACTACTGAACAAACTGTTGACTCTTCCAATAGTCGACAGTAATCCTGGCCAATAACCTTGCACCTAAAACACATCACCTCAAGACTTCAAATCACAGGTTCAAATTAAAATTCTAGGAAATAACCGTTTCCAAGTCATTTCATATGCAACCAGTTTTCATCCCCCAATTGAGAGAGGAAATAAAGGAGGAACTACTTTTACTTTAATACCATTGAGTGAAACCCTAGCCTCAAAAAGAAACCCTTTTATTGAACTAGCTCAATCAAGATAGATAAACCAATAGATAGATAAACCTGGCATACTCACAATATGGAGATCCAGTCTCTGTCATTTTGCTTTCTCATCCTTAATTTCTCCCCACAGGGCTTCTTTTTTCATCTCCATTATAAATAAACCCTTGGCACACAAAATCCCACTGGGTTTACTAGTTATGATATTATGCCTCATTATCAGAATATTATAATTATTCTTATTATCCTAACATTCACTCTCCCAGAAGAAGAGAGATGTCTGCTCAACAGCAAATTCTCCTCTTGAGACTGTTGGGTAATCCATTGCTTTTCTATTGAAACCTCTATGCCAGGTTATTAAATGTGACTCCTGATGTTTGTTATGCAATTAGTTCTTCCTCTTCTTGGTACAGTTTCTACAGTTCCTGAACTATCTTTAATACTCCCAATCTACTCACATAGACAAAGTCTATAGATATGTCTATGCCAAACAGAGAGCAAGCAACTCATCTATCTCTTCATAAATCAATGGTGTAGAGAAGCAACTAGCAATGGGCTGTTAAAATAATTCACAAGGCGCCTTCTTGTTGGGAGATTCTGTCACTTACCCCCAGTCATAGCTATTATTCACAACCACATCAACTTATCACTATCTTGAAGTAAAAATCAAATAGAGCAGTGATTGTGTGTTTTTGTACCCATGTTACTCAACATAGATAATGTTTTTAAGCAACCCAGGGAGGTATGAAAATGAAGAAAGCAAAGTGGGTCATTTCATATTCCTCCAACTTTTCAGTCCCCTTGACCTTCATCTTGTTTTACTCATATGTCACTCATTACACAGGCAAAATTCAGAAATACAAAACTATTCCTGAACACCAAACAAACCTCATATCTCACCGTTCCTCCACACATATCCTTTGGTTTGGCAAACCAAACCTCTTTTCACCAAGCCAAGTCTGCTTTCAGAAGCAAAACTGCCATTTCTCTCTCTTGTCATCAGTAGGAATTAATGCAAAACTACAAAGGGTGGTTTTTATCAAAATGAGATAGGATTTATTTTTGCTCCCCCAAAAAATTACTTGAATATCTACTTTATCTGCAACAATACAGAGAAGTTGTAGCATAGACTGTACAAAAATACCTCCAGAATGATGATAAATAAAATGCTGTAGTTTCACAGAGTGGTCAGGTTGTGCCCCAGGACAGAACATAACAAGTGCAGCCCGGGTTGAAAGGCAGAGAAGTGCCATCTGGGGAAGAGACAAGTGTATGAGGCCCCAGAGTCAAACAGCAGTGCACCAGGCCTCAGTAGATCAGTGTTTATTTGCAGAAAGAGGAGAGAGAACACACAGTATCTGGCCTCTAGCAACGCACTGGTCCCCCAAGGGCACCAGGTCCACGGTGTAGCAGAGTGTGGCCAGTGAAGCCGCACGAGCCTTGCTTCCCGCCCCAGTGAAAGAACTCCAACCTTGACCCTTTGGGGCCTGAAAAACAGAAAGCTGGAGGTGTGGCCAACGGCCCCTGCTTAGCTAAACAGTTCCGAGAAAAGTTTGCCTGCGCTGGATACAGATGGACCAGGAAAGTATACACAAGGTCAGTGCTGAGCTTTTTCCCTGAAATGCAATTTGTGAGCTTGACAGCATGTCACTTATTGAGTACAAGGTTTACAGAACTGGAGGAACACAGAAGACATGTCCAGTTGCACTGGGACCCTTCCCACACCGATATAAAGCTTTCCTTCAAAAGACTGAAATGTGAATTATAATCAATGATGCTATTTATATACACAAGCAATGCAAGATTTTACAAATTCCATTGCATATATAATCATGGTTGATCTTCTCAACAACCTACTGAGTAGGCAGGCTGTGTGCTATTATCCTCATTTTCAAATAAAAAATGAAAAAAAATGAAAAACTAACAACCAAAGAGATATAGGACTCTACCAAAAAGTCCACTCTAACAGTGAGTGGTAGAATTACTTGAAGTTATGATTCTGGTCAGTTTACCTGCATTTAAAATCTTTTTTCAATTACCATGTTTTCCTTAAGGTTTAAAAGACTGGAAACAATAATGTTTTGCTGTCTCTGTGAAAATGCTGAGTAGTCATTATTGGCAATTACAAATGTGAAGCTGTAAGTTTAAGGTTTAACTTAAAGTTCTTTACATTGATATCAGATCTTTTATTAAAAAAAAAACTTTTAAAAATGGAGTTCTATTTTTGTATTCCATATATGAAATTCATTGATTGAAGTTATAGCTTAACTGCAAACTTTAAGTTCTTCAATATTATTTGTACAGGAAGTGAGGTGAATGAACCTAGAGACTGTTATACAGAGTGAAGTAAGTCAAAAAGAGAAAAATATCATATATTAAGACACATATGGGCTTCCCTGGTAGCTTGGCTGGTAAAGAATCCACCTGCAATGCAGGAGATCCCAGGTGGATTCCTGGGTCGGGAAGATCCCCTGGAGGAGGGGCATGGCAACCCACTCCAGTATTCTTGCCTGGAAAATTCCATGGACAGAGGAGCCTGGCAGGCTAAAGGCCATAGGATTGCAAAGAGTCGGACACGACTGAACTGATGAAGCACAGCAACACATATGTATGGAATCTAGAAAAACGGTACTGAAGAACCTACTTCAGGGCAGGAGTAGAGACGCAAACATAGAGAACAGACTTGTGAACACAGTGGGGGAAGGAGAGGGTGGGATGGAATGAGAGAGGTAGCACTGGAACATATATATATATGATATATATATAAAGCATATATGTTATATAACATATATATTACCATATGTAAAACAGATAGCTAGTAGGAAGTTGCTGAAAAACACAGGGAGCTCAATCTGGTACTCTGTGACAACTTAGAAGGGAGGGATGGCGTGGGGGTGGGAGGGGGTTCAAGAGAGGGGGGGCATATGTACACTTATGGCTGATCCACATTTTTGTATGGCAAAAACCAACACAACATTGTAAAGCCATTATCCTCCAATTAAAAATAAATTAAAAAAAACTGTAACAGATATAAGTAATGCTCCATTAAAAATGTACACAAGAAGTTACAGTCTGTGTCTTTAAGGAATACTGGACACTGATACCACGAAAGACTGAAAGCAACAGAAGGGGGTGGCAGAGGATGGGATAGTTACATAGCATGACCGACTCAAAGGACAATAATTTGAGCAAACTTCAGGGGATAGTGGAGGACAGAGGAGCCTGACATGCTGCAGTCCACAGTGTCACTAAGAGTCAGACACAACTTAGTTACTGAACAAGTATAAATAATTATCTATCTCATCACTTAACAATTAGTACAACATCTCAATACCTATATCCTGACCTGAAAAATGTGAATTATGACCAGTTCAGCAAATATGGATGGTTGGCTTACTAGGTATAAAATCTCTGCTCACTATTGCAGGGACACAAAGATTAATTGAGCATGGATAGTACTTTCATGAGACTTTTAAAATAACAGGAAAGATAAGATATAGGGAATATGATTATATTACAATGCAGAAAGATAGATACTATAAAACCTCTGTAGAAAATAATAATAGGGGTTAGAGAAACAGCACATACTTTTAGTAAGTGAATCTGGAATAGAAAGACTTTGATAGAAGTCTTTTAGAACAAATGAAATGAGAACATAATGAGTTCGGTGGAAAGGCTTTACATTTTGAGTGAATAAAAAATCATTTATAATTCCAGAAAGTGAAATTCAGTGTATGTAATAAGAAGTGGATTCGTAGAAGGTAGGTTTGAAGATGAAAGGAGCAGTTTATAGTAGGCTTCGAATGACTAACCAAGAAGTTTGAATTTAGGTCATTTTATGTGATTAAGCATACCAAGTTCTATCAATTTCCTCAATTCTCTGGCAGATCTTAAGCCCTAAGACCTTCATCAAATAAAATTTGCTTTCTTGAGTTCTATTCATGAAGATATTCTATGCAATTAAAGGTAGTAGTGTCTATCAAGAGTATAAAGAAATGAATTTATTTCCAAATCACTGCAGTCTCATATTTCGTACAACATAGAATACTTTTAAATTTATTTAAAAAGCATCAGGAAAAATACTGGTTATGCTTATGAATGTATGCCAATATGACTTAAAACTTTCATTAAATTTACTGAACTTTTTGCCTTAAAAATCTATCACTGTTTCTAATAATGAGTCAACCTTTTCTAAATATATATTACATGCCAGTTGCTATGTAAAATTTAGATTTCACACACTATCTTGGATCATCACACCAGGTTTGTAATTTGAGGATTACTAATACTATTTTATAGAAGATAAAATTAAGGTTCAGAAATGCCCAAGATCACACAGTAAAATAAGTTTGGGAGATGGGATGATTACCCAGGTCAGCCAAGCTTCAAAACTAGTGTCACTTCTTTCTGCTATCTGAAACACCAAACCAATATCTCTAAAGGTAAACCCGATCTCTGAAGATATTAATACATGTGGTTTTCCATATACTAATACAACTTTTCCAGGATAAAAGAATATTTATATTTTCTTCTTTTACCTAGTCACAGGAAAAAAAAAAGTTATCTTTAAAAAGAAAAAAAACAGCAAATTCATGGATTCTAAAGCAAAGACGAGACAGGATTATAGATTCTGTAAGAAACCATTCTATCCACACTTTTATATAAACTCCACTGGCACTGATACTGATGTTAAAAAATATCAAGCCATTTTCCAGTATAATCAGTTCTTGTGAATCTCATCTCACATGGAGCTTGAAGAGTGCTACAGTACACATAAATTAAAATTTCCTATATTAAAAAAGAAAACGATAAACCCTGCTGATGCAGAACTTCAAATACAATTCCTAGGACCCAGTTGGGAAGATGATCTGATAATCAGAGAGAGAACACTGGTGAGAAGGCCCCCATGGCAAAGGACATTTATTGCAGAACTTAATTTGTTTCAGGGATTCCTAATGGTCATTGGAAAAGGCCCTGATACTGGGAAAGATTGAGGGCAAAAGTAGAAGAGGGCATCAGAGGATGAGATGGCTGGACAGCATCACCAATGTAATGAACATGAACTTGGGCAAACTCCAGGAGATGATGAGGGACAGGGAGGCCTGGCGTTCTGCAGTCCATGGGGTCACAAAGAGTCGGACATGACTGGGTGACTGAACAATGGTCATTAGGTAAAAGAGGTCTTATGTAATTTTACCAATCAGGCTCACCCTCTTCATCTCTAAGCTCTTAATCTATTAGTGATGGTATTTGGAAGCCTTTGGAAGCTACTTATGAGGGTGGACCCCTCATGAATGGAATTAGTGCTTTTACAAGAAGAGAGCCCCTTCATCCTCCCACCTCATGAGGACACAGCAACAGTCCGGCTGTCTAGGAACCAGGAAATAGGCTCTCATCAGACACTGAATCTGGCAGCTCCTTGATTTTGGACCTCTCAGCTTCCAGAGCTGTAAGAAATACATTTCTATTGTACTTAAGCCACTCAGTCTGTGGAATTTTGGTTTATAGCAGCCCAAATGAACTAAGACTCAGGACAAATCAGTCAGGGTGGCCACATTATTGAAATGACAACTGGAGGGTCTCAAAGGACTCTGAGTTAACAACTTACTCCTGGCTGGGATTTAAATATGAAGACATCACCCAACTAGCATTTTTACTGCAAAAAATGCATAATTAATGATACTTATGTCTACAATGCATTTTTTTTTACAATAGAAGAAAGTGACTTAGAATTTTATTTTAGATAACTTAGAAGGTTTATTTTAAATCATCTCAGTGTTTCAGCAAAGGTCTTTTGCTTAAATCCTAAAATATGATGGGAATTTGTTTCTTTATGTTATTTCACTCCTTCCTTATAAAAATTGACAAATACCTTACTAGTTAAATTGATGTAGATATTTCACTGAAGTTAAGCTTCAGATTATAGCTTAATCTTTTGAAGATCTTCCAAGTAAAACACTGAGGTTTTTATTCTTTTTCCACTCACATTTATCACATAATTTTCTAAAGAATCCTATAAAGTTCTTTAACAAATCTTCATCATGTGTTCTTTGTAATCAATTTTTATACAATATTTCTATGTCCTCTACTGAGGTTTCACTACAAAGATTATATAGTTAATCCAGCTCAAAAGGAAATAATAACTCCACCTAACGCAGTTGAAGAGTCAAGCATTTAACGTGACCCAAAAATCTTCTTTTATCTAATACTGGGGTCCATTCCTTTTTAAATTCGGTATAGTATCCAAAAGGATCAAAATATTTCTTTTTTTCTGTTTAGCTCATTGCTCTGCACCAAGATAGATTAATATCCCTAAGGAGACTCTGTCAATTGTCATTCATCTACCCAAAGCCCCAGGTTTATTTCAGAGTGTTTGATTAGTATGAGGAGAGCAAAAAAAAGATGCTGATTATAAGCACATGAGGAAAATTAAATATCAGCACAAGAAGATGTCAAATGGATTTAAATAACACAAAACAGTTTTTCAATTATGCTGCTTTTCTTGTCCATTCTCTTCACTTTTGGAAACGAGGTGAGTTTGTTTTGGGACTGAGTGGACAAAGTTCTTTTTTCCAGCTTTATTCAGAAATAATTGACACATAACATTATGTAAGTTTAAGGTATACAACATGCTGATTTGATACTGCAAAATGATTACCAGCCAAGGTTCTTTTTGATGACACAAGAGTAAATTGTGACTCTATAGCTCATCTTATTTTTCCATCTTTTTAAATTTATTTTTACATTCTTGCTTTATTACAATTATAGTCACAGATCACATCCTCTGTCATATTGTTATTTATTCACCATATTCATTAATTATAATTTTTATGTATAATGCTTGTAATGATTTTTAAAAATGAAGAGATGGAAATACACTATAAACTGACCACCCCAAAGCCATCCAATACTTTCTTCTCCCTCATATTTTTCTATTACAGAGACAGGATTTAGAAATGTGTTTCAGTTTTGGCTAATTTTACCCAGTAGAAATCTGGGGTATACGAGAAGACATAGAGAAGCACTTTTGAAAGCATACCCTATTTTATCCTCTGCTTTTTAGCTTCTTCCATCCCTCTCCCCTTCTAACAAAGTCTGAAAAAGAACTGAAACCTGAAAACAGAGAAGTCATCTTACAATCATTCTGAGAAGGCCAGAAGGTGGACCACATACTCATAATCCATGCCTCCTTTTCTCCTTCTTTCATTACTAATAAAGTGCACTGAATGGAAACTTGGGGTTCTAGGGAGATGACTGGAGTGTTAATTGACAAGTTTCCTTTTGTGTGATACCATACAGCAAGTCGGCTTTCCCTCCTCCTTTGGATACTGATTTTTCTTTTTCACTCAACCTGCTCCACACCTACGGTGTTATGATTCAAACACTATCAGAGAAAAGGTGAAACAAAAATATGAAGCTACTTCTTACCACTATGAACGTGAAAGTGAAGTCACTCAGTCGTGTCCAACTCTTTGCGACCCCGTGGACTGTAGCCCACCAGGCTCCTCCGTCCATGGGATTCTCCAGGCATTTTCTTCTCCAAGGGATCTCACTGACCCAGGGATTGAACCCAGGTCTCCCGCATTGCAGGCAGAGGCTTTAACCTCTGAGCCACCAGGGAAGCCTAGAATCTTCCAATTTATAATATTCACAGACACTTGACCCAGTGAGCAGGATAAGGAATTTCTTTCAAGAAGGAAAAGTGAATAAATTCTAAATGCCCCTTTGAGGTGACAGGTATGTGGACCACCTTAGGAGCTCATTTTGCTGTGGTTATTCTTTCTCCTTTGAGCAAATTCTTAGGACCCCAGAAGCATAATTAAAGATAATTTCAAGATAATGAAAAAGAAAGCAGTGAAAACATGTGTCAAACACTAACAACAGCCACCAAAAATGACGTCACCACGACCACTCAAACCCTTTATGTTCAGTACACATATCAGGCTATGTACTAGAATGGGAACTGTAGTTAAAAGAGCAGGAAACTCAAAAAATGGATTAAAGGGGAGGAAAAAAAAATTTTTAAGTACTAAATAGCCAGAGAAGCAATATAGACTCTTTTCCAGTATTTTACAATTTTTTTTCAAATTGAAAAACTCCATCTCTATTAAGAAATATCGATCCCAAGACCTTTTGTCTTTTCTTAGACATTTTCAAAATGTCTCTTTTTTATTGTTAATATTTATTTCATGTTGCATGTTTTATTTCTCCTTGGAGACTTATATCTTGGATAAGTGGTGATCTTATAAAGGTCACATTCAAGTAACAACAGGGTTGACTGACAACCTTCTAAAAATAGTGAGTTTGATGAAGGACATTTTCAGGGTTGAGTGAAGAATACATATTCAGAACCACAGCTCAACTGTTCACTACAAGAGAGAAAGGGGTGAGCAGTGATCCTCTTGTTTGCCTTTTCTTGAATATCAGCCTCTCTTCCAAATAAATGGTAAACAAACACTTGAAGTGAACCAGACTTTAAATCATAACTCTGATCAGAACTTCCTCACATCTCAGTGAAGCATTCAACCAAAACCAAACCAAAACCTCAACACTAAAACAAAACAAAAACCCCAAACAAAAACTACAGCCAAAAAAAAACACTATTCCTTTGCCTTGGTTAAGTTGTTTTGGGGGTCTTTTATTTGTCTCTGTGTTTCAGAATTGTTGTTTCTGTTTATCCCTTTTATCTCTTTTATTCAGCTTGGACATCTTCTAATGTCCTGTCTTAAGTTCTGTGATCCTATGTTCTGTTATTTGTTGTTAAATACATCAGTTCTTAATGTCAGTTTTCAATTGCTGAGTTTCTATTTGATTTTACTGAGAGATTCCTGTTTTGCTATAGTTCTCCATATTTTTCTTATTTTCCTCTACTATCATAACATATTAAACATAGCTATTTTCAAGTGAATACCTGCCAACACAAGTAACTGACTTGTTATTGTGTTTCATGATCAATTTCACAGTTCTATCTTTTCTTTCCAAGCCCATAGTAATTTTTGTTTGAATACAGGATACTGCACATTTTCAAGAAAACAGTAGAGGGTCCAGATGATGATATCTTCAATTAGAGAAGATTTATTCTTTCTTCTGCTAGTCAGAAACAGTGGGGTGGGGTAGAGTGATGCTATTAACCTTAAACACAGTCATGCAGGGGAGGGCAGCTACTTTGCTAAGACTCAGGCTCCACTTTGGTTTCCTTTCTTCTTACAAGATAGTCCTTCATGATTCTCCTTGGAATTTCCTATGAATCTTTGTCTCCTCAGCACTAAAAGACAGCAAAAAATTCACCTTTAAAAAAAAAAAAAAAAGATCTTTAGGATCTAGTTTTTTGGCTCCTGACTGTGCAGCTTCATATTTTGACAAATGTCCTGAGGTGGAGACTGCATGATGATGTTTTCTATGCTACTTTAAGTCACTTCAGTCGTGTCTGACTCTTTGCGACCCTACGGACTGTAGCCCACCAGACGCCTCAGTCCATGGGATTCTCCAGGCAATACTGTTGTGGATTGCCATTCCCTTCTCCAGGGGATCTTCCCCACCCTGGGATCGAATCCACGTCTCTTACGTCTTCTGAATTGGCAGGCAGGCTATCACTACAACTACCTGGGAATCCCCTTGATGTTTTGAGACCTCTTAAGTCCTTGATTTTGTAACATCAGCCCTGCTCCACTGTCACTATTTTTGTTAGCTTTCTGTCCCACTGAAGTGGTTCTCCCTTTAGGGTAGAACCTAGATTATTATGAACCTCTATGCAGGATTTTTAAAAGACTCTAGGCATTATGTGGTTGAAGAGATCATCAAAGTCCATCTGATACCCCTTCAAGTCCTTCCAGCTTTCACCTGTTGTTCTCATTTACCTCTCCTTGCCTCCACCTACAGCAGGTCTTTATTTCCCAAACATGGATGCAAGGAACTCAGGTTGCTTTTATAAAAGTTCTGCTCAAAGCTTAAGCAGCTTCAGAACTCACTAAATGTCACAGTTGGAAACTACATGTGTTTGAGATGCCTCACGTTCCATTTCTGTTACTCTAGCCCAATGAGGATGTAAAAAGTTCTGCTAGATTCTTTGCTTCTAGGAGAGATCTTCTGTTTGGGTCTAGCTGATATCTACGATTTATAACTAGTGTGAAGGTTTGTAACTGTCTCCAGAGGACTACTGCAGATCCTCGGCTCACTTCTGAAGGGTTCTCCATCTGTAATTTTACTTTTAAATTCTCACTGCTTTCATTGATCCCTAATGCCTTTACGTAGATCATTTTGTAATTCACTGGCTTGCTTGTTTTCAGTGAGAAGCTTGGCCCACTGTGAACCATTTCATTCTTTTTGAAAATGGAAGGCTCCCATTGTTTTGAATTTCCATTCTTCAACTGAAAACTTCATTTACTTGTAAAGTATTTTAAGACTAGCAAAAGGCATATAGAGAATAATGTATATCAAACACCAGTGTATCCTCTACTCAGCTTAAGAAGTAAATATTTGCAAATCAGCCCACTTTCCAACATCATAAACCATAGCAAGTACAATAGAAAAGCCCTATAAAATTCCCTCCCAAAAATGATCTTGAATTTAAACTTTATGATTCTGATAGACATCTTCATGCCCTTTATTTACACCCATTCATCACCATCACACATTTTCAAACCTCTACACACGTGCATTCAAATTCATAACGTACTACTTAGTAGTTTTTATGTATTTCTAAACTTTGTATTAAAGGTATCATGCATTCTATTTCCTTGTGCAACTTGCTTTTAAAAATTCAACTTACTTTTAAATTTGTGTTAATACTTGCAGTTCTTGTTATACACTCTCATTGAGCATTTCAATTTTTTCTTTCTTTTGCCATTGCAATCAAAACCACTATGAATATCCTTAAACAGTTTCTCCCTTCACAAGTATGAGAATTTCTATAGAATATATACCTAGAAGGAGAGTTGCTGGGTCATAGGTTATGCACATCTTTAAAGTGAGCAAGTTGCTCACCAATGAGACAATACTGATTTAAATGTATTCACATTTTATGAGAGTTTCTGCTCCTCTACATTCTCACTAGTACTTATTTAGCCTTTATAATTTTGACAATCTGATGGTATGAACTGGTATCTCCTTTTGTTATTTTTTTTGAGTTATGTTTTCTTATCTACTGAAGGAATTTTCATATATGCTAAATATTAATGTTTATTATACATTTTGCAAAACTTTTTCTTAGCCTGTGGTCTTTCTTTTTCACTTTGTTTTTTGGGTCTTTTAATGTACAGGCATTTACAACTTCAAAGTACTCATTTATAACACTTCTTTTTCTGTTTTTTTCCATTTCTTAAAATTTTTATTTTAATTTGTTGATTCTTTAATTGAAGGATAATTGCTTTACAGAATTTTGTTGTTTTCTGTCAAACCTCAACATGAATCAGCCATAGATAGGTATACATATATCCCCCCACTTTTGAACCTCCCTCCCATCTCTCTCCCCACCCCACCCCTCTAGAGGTTGATACAGAGCCCTGTTTGGCTTTCCTGAGACATACAGGAAATTCCCATTGGCTATCTAATTTACATATGGTAATGTGAGTTTCCATGTTACTCTCTCCATACTTCTCACCCTCTCCTCCCCTCTTCTGTCCATAAGTGTATTCTCTATGTCTGTTTCTCCATTGCTACCTATAACACTTCTTTTTCATTTTAGCTTATATATTTTTTCTTGACTAAGAAAGAAATTCTTTGTCTAAACTTTCTCCTAAATGTCTTAAATTCTTACTGTACACACTTTAGTTTTAAATCCATCTACAATTAATATTTGATTAAGGTATGAGGTAAGTATCAATTTTTTTTTTCATGTATGTAGCCAATGGACTCAGCATTCCTTCAGTGATTTACAATGCTACCTATATTATCTACTAAGTTTCAGGTATGCTTGTGTTGTTTTTTGAATCTCTGTTCAATGTCATTCATCTATCGGTTCTCTCACCTTATATTTATTAGTCTTCAAAATTAGCTACCTATTCCTGACATTTTTCTGCTTCATATAAATTTTCATTCATTCAGTCAGTTCAGTTGCTCAGTCGTGTCCGACTCTTTGCGACCCCATGAATCGCAGCACGTCAGGCCTCCCTGTCCATCACCAACTCCCGGAGTTCACTCAGACTCACGTCCATCGAGTCAGTGATGCCATCCAGCCATCTCATCCTCTGTCATTAGTAGCTGTATTAATCAAGATAGGTAAGGCCATGCTTTATAAGTAAAAAAAAAAAAAAAAGTTCACACAAAATTTTAATGGCTTAAAAAAAAAGTGCCTCTCCACCAAGTAATGAATGAGAGGTTTAGGTTACTTCATCTGTGACCTCATGGTCACTCTCAGTGACCTGAAGCTCACCCATGACGCCTATCATTTTCTATAATGTTCTACTGGCCAGTGCTAATCATTTAGTTAAAATAACTACATGGGAAGCTGGAAAATGTAGAGGTGTACAGCTTCTGCTATACATATAAACATTCATGTAAAACCCATTGCAACTTTAAATCTATTTCAATGAAGTCAGATAAAGTTTAAGAGAATTGATTTTTTTTTAATGACAACTGTAATTATTTAGAGTGGTTTCAGGTGCACAGCAAAAATTGAGGGGAAGGTATACTTTCCCTAAACCTCCTGCCCCCGACATGTATTGCCTCACCTGTGATAGATCATCAACTGCTGCTGCTGCTAAGTCACTTCAGTCGTGTCTGACTCTGTGCGACCCCAGAGACGGCAGACCACCAGGCTCCCCGTCCCTGGGATTCTCCAGGCAAGAACACTGGAGTGGGTTGCCATTTCCTTCTCCAATGCATGAAAGTGAAAAGTGAAAGTGAAGTCGCTCAGTCGTGTCCAATTCTTAGCGACCCCATGGACTGCAGCCTACCAGGCTCCTCCGTCCATGGGATTTTCCAGGCAAGAGTACTGGAGTGGGGTGCCATTGCCTTCTCCATAGATTATCAACATTTCCTACCAAAAGAGTATATTTGTTACAATTGATGAACCCACACTGACACATCATAATCATCTGAAGACCATAGTTTACCTTATAGTTCACTCTTGGTACTATACATTCTATGTATAACAGCATGTATTAATCACAGACTCTCTTCACTGTTCTAAAAATCCTCTGTGATCTGCCCGCTCACCATCTCAACAACCTAATCCCTACAAACTACTGATAGTTTTTATTGTCTCCGGGATGGCATATACTTGAATTCAAACTGTATGCAGCCTCTTTCAGACTGACTTCTTTCACGTAGTAATATGCATTTAAGGCTCTTCTGTGTCTTTTTATGGCTTTATAACTCATTTATTTTCGGTGCTGAATAATATTCCATCACTTACCCTCTGAAAAGCATCTTGGTTGCTTCCAAGTTTTGGCAGTTTATGAACCAACTTGCTATAAACATTGGTATGCAGGTTCTGGAGTGCATGTAAGTTTTCAACTCTTCTGAGTAAATACTAAGAAGCCTGACTGCTGGATTATATGCTTAGAGAATGTTTAGTTCTGTTAAAAACCAACCAACTGTCTTCCAAAATGGTTTCCCCATTTTCATTACCACCAGCAATGAATGAGAGTTCCTGTTGCTCCACATTCTCATCAGCATTTAGTACTGTCAGTTTTCAATCTTGGTTATTCTAATAGATGTGTAGTGCTATCTCATTGTTACTTTAATTTGTACTTCCCTGATGACATACAGTGTGGAAAATCTTCTCACATGTTGATTTGCAACCTGTAAATTTGTTTTGGTGAGATATCTGTTAAGGTCTTTGGTACATTTTTAATCAAGTTGCTTGCTCCTTTATTGTTGAGTTTTAGGAGTTCTTTGTATAGTTTTGGATAACTGGGCTTTATCAGATGTATCCTTTGTAAACATTTTCTTCCAATCTATGGCTGGTCTACTCATTTTCCTGACATTTTCTTTCTTATAACAGATGTTTTTAATTTTAATGAAGTATATATACATTATTATTTCCTTCATGATCATGTCTTTGGTGCTAAAAAGTCATCACCAAACCCAACGTCATCTATGTTTGCTCCTATATTAACTTCTGGGAGTTTTGTGTTTTACATTTAGTTCTACAACCCATTCACAGTCCATTTTTGTGAAGAGTTTAAAGTCTGTGTCTAGATTGATTCTGACACCATCTGCATTGTCAAAGATCAGCTGGCCATTTTGACATGAGTCTACTTCTGGGCTTTCTATTTTGTCTGTTCTTTTGCTAATACCACACTGTCTGAACTACTATACTTTTATAGTAAGTCTTGAAGTCAGGTAGTGTCAGTCTTCCCACTTTGTTCTTCTCCTTCAATTTTAGGTGTTGTCTGTTCTGAGTTTTTTGCCTCTCTATATAAAGCTTAAAACCAGTCTGCTGATGACCGTAAAATAATTTGCTGGGATTTTGATCGGAATTGCTTTGAATATACAGATCATGTTTGGCATAACTGAATACTGGTCTTCCTATCTTAGGACATGAATTACTCTCCATCTATTTAGGTCGTTGATTTCATTCATCAGTGTTTTATAGCTTTTACATATTTTGTTAGATTTATATCTAAGTACTAATATTTCATTTTGGGGGTTGTTAATATACATGATGTTATGGTTTTAATTTCAAGCTTCATTTGTTCATTGCTGGTATATAGGAAAGCAAGTGACCTTCGAACATCAACCTTGTATTTTGTGGCCTTAATATAATCCTTACTGGTTCCAGGTACTTTTGGTCAATTTTTTTGGATCTTCTACACAGATTATCAGGTGATCTGAGAACACAGAGAGTTTTATCTCTTCCTTACCAATCTGTACACATTTTATTTCTTTTTCTTATCTTACTGCACTAGCCAGAACTTCTAGTGTAACACTGAAAAAGAATGGTGAAAAGGGACTTAACTGATATCTTCCTAATATTGAATATTTATGCTTATAAATATAGTATATCTTTCTAATTTATTTAAACTTCTTTATAAAACCCCTCACTTCAGAGAAATGGAATTGATTACAGAGCTATAGAGCCATGTGAGGATGCAATGACTTAATTTTGCACACTGAGGCATTCCTTCTAAATACTTTGATAATCTACTTATTATCTGCCAAGCACGCCAAGACCAAGAACTAAGATTACTAACATTCTGTTTACTCTAGCTTAACATTTTGATAATCTCTGTACACTTTAACATATGATCTAAGAAATAATAGATTCTGTCCACTGTGTATAATCATTTTTACCTTATTCATTTTTCCTAAAATGGGAAAGTAGGTCACTTCCTCCAAAAATATCTTGAAAATATGCGATCTTACCATCATTTCATCCAAAATGTTCAGTATTTACCTTACACAGGAGAATGCAACAAGAGTTGTTAGACCCATTGTGTCTTGGGCTTCAGAGTTTTTCCAATTTAGCAAAATAAGGCAAAATATACTTGAAAAGCCTTCTGTAATGGATTTATGGGAATACAGAGAAGTGGTCCAATGAGAGAAAGAACACTGATATTTCTTGTTAGTAACTTGAGAAAAACAAATGCATGTCAATAATTGTTTACTAGATTACGTTTCATGCTTTTTTTCATAGTAAGTGCTAAAAAGTCATCAAATACAAAGGCATATTAGTTTTCCATGGCTATTATTAGCTAAAGTTCAAATTTAAATACCGACATCCCATGCAGCAACATTGTCTCTAGTAATAACTTACTCAAAGTAGAGGACATTTGAAACTAAAGGAGGTACATTCTTTGTTATTTTTTAAATTGTTAGGATCACAGCTACCAAATGAATACTCAAGTCTATTGCGGCAGCCTGAAAGAATTAATTATATACCCCACATGCTAAAGTTATTACAAGAAAATAAATTATACAGGAAACCCAGCTGGTCAGATATTTCTTCACAAAAGGAAATGTATTTTGGGAAAGGTTTTTATTGCAGAGTGTGTGTGTGTGTGCATGTACGCATATGTGAGTGAGTGTGGTGTGCATGTGGGTGTATGTGTATACATGGGTGTTTAAAAAGTGTAGCAAAGGAATGGATGAGAGAGAGAGACTCTCTAGAAATGACTTTATAAACTCCAATCCTCACAGCATATTACCTATATCCCCTGGTAAGACCTGCATTATAGGAAGCCACAGAAATGATATCCTATGACTTTCCTGTATTGAAGGTATTTTTCAGTTAAAATTAAAGGACAAGTTCACCTTCAACTAGAGTTTTATACCAACCCTCATGTAACGCTGCTGCTGTTCAACATGCTGATCCTGTTCTAACCAGCCCTGGCTTCTCTGCATCCTAATCCTACCTGTGGCAGAAGGACAGGGAGCCAAGGAGGGAAGAAAACCGAGAGAGCTGGAGGGGAACTGTGCCCACCTAGCCCTACTGGATGACGAAGGGATTTCCAGGCAGAATTCGACCCTCAATTGTGGCTACAAGCTGAGGTTACAATTGGCTATGGATCCTTGAGAGAAAACGCTTAAAACCTTTAAAATTATTGTATATCACTAAGTGATTTAAGACAAATAAAATAAAAATTATTACAGAGCCTATATCTTCCAGGTTACAGACGTTATGGTAGACTGGTAAAGAGCTAACAACAACAACAACAACAAAAACATTTTAAAAGAATTACCAAAAAGCATCTGTATTTTAAAGGAGACAAAGAAAGGGCCCAGGAAATGGAGTCATCTAGCTTAACTTCCGCACCTGTAAAAAGAACTGGACAAAATAATCCACAATCAACTGTCAAGTACCTAACAAGGAACTGAATGGAGAAAAATCATCAGCTTGCCTTGCTAAACTAACCTACTTTTATGTAAGAATGCCCTAGTTGACTGAACACTGAGCTCAAATTACCACAGTAGCAACATCTTTCAGAGATTAATTTGAATGCCAAGTAATTATTTAGAATGATCAGTACCTTTGTTGATGAGTATTAGAGCAAGTGCCTTCTCAGTGGTAAACATGTTTTTTGGGAAAAATCCTAACCTCCTTACCAAGCATGAATCCCAATTTCCACCCTTTAAAAGGAGGAGGAAAATGTATGTAATGTTTAAGACTCTACTTCAAGATGCTTACTTGAATAGATCTTAGATGGTCTAAAACCGTGGATCCAAGTTGACATGCAGAAAACTACTTCAATCTGCAAGTCACTAGAGCCGTAAATTTGTGGAAGCAGAATAAACTCCATCAGGTTTTCCTCTGGGGTTCCTATCAACAAGATACAGTAGGCCCTCCATATCTGTGGGTTCAACTTCTATAGATTAAACCAAAGGCAGATAGAAAATATTTGACAAAAAATAGTTCAGAAAGTTTCAAAAAACAAAACTTGAATTTGCCACATGATGGTAACTATCTACACAGCATTTTTATTGTGTTAACTATTATAATCTAGAAATGATTTTAAAGTATATGGGGACACGTGCATAGGTTATATGCAAATACTACTGCATTTATAAAAGGGACTTAAGGATCTTCAGGTTCTGGTATACCCTGGGAAGGTTGAGGGGGTGGCCCTGGAACCAATCCTTTTGCTGATACCAAGGGATGACTGATTAGTAAACAGTCCATTACCTGGCAAACATAACTGAGATAAGGCGAGAATTAGCAATAAAGCAGGAAGAATATCTAGGTGTTTTTTTTTTTTTATTTAACCAAAGCATTTTTATTTTTCTCCCAACAATGTAATCACCAAAAAACTAACAAATAAATTAAAATTTGCAACCATCTAGCTGGGAAACTTGGATAAAATTCCAAGTACCCTAGGTCTTTTATTTTCTCATCTCTAAAATGAATGTGTTAAATCATTAGATGATTTCTAAAAATCAATGTAGCACTGAACTATACTTATTGAAAACAAACCAGAATTGTATGCTTTCTTTTATACCTATATTTTACAACATATAAATTACTGTAGGCAAAGTTGAAAATGTTTATCTATGGACACTTCTCAGATGTCAAGATGGGGAAGGTGGATAGTATATTAAGAAGTGGTTATCCTTAAACAAATCAGACTTCTTAATTAAGTGAATAGATGGTCAAAAATATACCTGTGGTCACTGGAAGAACAGATAAGCCAGTGTACTTTGTTAGAATAAAGTATGCTGCTATTTTTTCCTTTTGAGAACATTTTGAAGAAAGCAGGCCAAGGACTAAAACATAAAAGGAAGTATTTTAAGCTTCTAAAGAGAATGGAGCTTAACCTAGAGACCCAACCATGTAAGCAAAGCCAAAAATTACACCTCAAGTTGAAATATAAAGGAGGAGAGCTTCAGCAGAAAATCTGAGAAATGAAGCAAGACTATGAACAAAGGACAAATATTAAGAAAGAAAGGAAAAAATAAAATTACAGAATACAAGTACTTGGAAATTCAGGGAAAACTGACCTCAGAAAAGAACTTTGCCACCATCAAAGTACAGCAATCTTATGTCTATGACATAAATTCTTAAAACATGATTCCAGATGAATCTGTACAAATAAACTATTGGTTATGCTAAAGTATTCTCAATTGTTAAAATATCTCTGTAGTCACCTTATCCACCATATTTCATCTGTATTATAAAGTTTAAAATTCCTCATAAAGAATAGCACCCTAAAATACCATCCTTTTCCTTAAAGAAGAGAAGCTATACTATCATCTTTAACTGAAGGACTGCAAACTTCTTTTTATTGCTGTTTAACATCCTCTTCCTTCAATAAGTATCCAAATAATAGTAGAAAATATTTCTATGTTAGTGTGTATATGTGTGTGTGTGTGTATCTGTAGCTATAGAAATATATCTTCAAATATCTTTGGCTCAAAGATGGTTTCAGAGGGAATTACAAACCTGAATGAATCAGCTCATGACCTCTTTTAAAACTACAGAAATGACTGCTTCATGCTTCATGAACTGTCTTTAATATAATGAATAATAAAGCATGGTGAAATCACCTTGCAGGGACTATTTAAAAGCGAATAGAGTCCCTTTACTTTCCACCATATTATTCCTCTTTGAGGAAGATTAGGAGGAGATACCAGATGGTTAGTTATCCATCCACACTAATCATAAAGACAGTCAATATCAAATGATCCACATTATCATTAAGTTCTTTAGTACATAGTGTATATGTCATTTTTGAGTATCACTAGTAGACCAATCATAGTAAGTAGGTATAATACTTGTTGAATTGCACTGTATTATGTTTATTATCCAATATAAATAGGGTCATGTTCTCAACTGTAGTCAATTATAATATAATAACTAATGCTAACTGATGTAGTAATAAAATAAAAATAAGCACCTGAATAAAAGTTTTAGTAAGCTGTTATCTGGAAACTAAGAAAATGATGAGACAAAAGTACAATGACCTTACACTATAAAGATAAAATAAAAAGCTCCTTAAACCTAAAGAGGAAGATTTCCCAATGCCATGAAACACAACCCTATGAAGGGAGGTCGTTTTTATATCTTTTCAATATGTCCTCAAACTTCCATTCCCAGTAACTTCACTACAGTTTGGGCCAGCCTAGTCCACTTCTTCCCTGAAATACTACAATAATGTAAGTGATTTCTCTTCTTGCCTTCTAAATCTAAACTAGTGCGTTCTACAAACCACCAATACATTATTTCTCACATGGTCTGGTTCCATATCTTGAGTTGTATATCCTGTTAACCAGAGGATATACCTATTGAGCCAAAGCATTCTCTTGCAGAATTATTCTGGGTTAGCAAGTAGTTTCAATGTAGATAGCAAGAAATTCAGAACCTAGTTCTAATAAAGCCACGGTTATTAACTAGCTATTTGAGATCGAGGAAGGCCCCTTGGGCTCATGATTCAAACTCCAATCTAACAGTGACTTTCAGATTATAAAATTCTAAATCTACAGCACTGTGGAAGACAGAAAGCAATAGGAGATCTGAGGATTGAACTTAAACAGAAATGCAATTAGTTCTCCTGGTTTTAGCTCTGCTTCACACTTCCCAGCCTATATATTATCTCGGCTTCCCTGGTGGCTCAGAGGTTAAAGCATCAGCCTCCAATGCGGGAGACCCGGGTTCAATCCCTGGGTTGGGAAGATCCCCTGGAGAAGGAAATGGCAACCCACTCCAGTATTCTTGCCTGGAGAATCCCATGGACAGAGGAGCCTGGTGGGCTACAGTCCACGGGGTCGCAAAGAGTCAGACACGACTGAGAAACTTCACTTTTCACTTTCACACTTATTTCCAGGAGTACCTCTTAGCACCAATTGAAGCCTTTTGGAGATCTATAAAATTAGCTATGTAGTTTCTTGGCTTTCTGTGCAATTACTTTAGGACTGAATGTTTTTAGGACTGCTAGGTCAGCTACCACCTGCCCATCCACGTTTTTGGTTTCCAAAATTACGTTACTGTTGTCTCTTCTTTTTTTTTGGTCCTTGTGGGTTTATACCTTTAAAGAACAGTTACTATAATTTTAACAAGATTTCATCAAAGAGTGAAAGTCAGTGCACATGTTCAACCTGCCATCATTACTTAGAATTAGTTTTTCTTAAACTTGTTTCAAAAACGATATGCTGTGAGGACTAATTCCAACAGACCTGGAATGGGCCTCAGCTCTGCTACTAAAATTAGAGAAGACCCTACAGAACTGACACCTGGTGAAGGCATGACATGGACTGATTCACAGTGCTGCTTTATAACCACGGGTTCAAAGAGTTTGGGGAGGTTTGGTCTATTATGTCAAGATTGTTTCTTGGTAACAGTGAAATTGATGATCTGCATCTGGTCTCCATGAGACACTTCTTAGGACATTGATTATAGAGCAAAAAATCTGTCTCCATGACCAGCAGACTCATCTGGGCTCAGACTCCATTTGTGGCTTCCTGGCTCCAAGGAATTCTGTGCACTGTTTGTGGTTCCTTTTCTGAGAGAAGTGCATTTAGTATGGCCATTACTAAGGAAGGCAATCAGAGCTGGCACCTGCCCTCTCTTGAGCCAACAGTCTTTGGATGTGATGCATGTCCTTGATTAAATCCTGCTGCAGTATTTCACCACTTTTTCCTGCAATAAATTGCAGGTTTGCATGCATTGCCATTTTGGATCTTGTGACTCTTTCTAAGCAATTTAACACTATTTAACTGCCCCTATTAGTACAATAGGTAACCATATAATTTTAAATTTTTATAATACTGCTTCAGTAATTTCTGTACAACAAATTAGTGTGTTATATTAACTAGGTTAAAAACCATTTTCCTTGGTTTAAGGTCCTCATAATATAAAACCCTCAGGAATGAGTAAATTAAAGTTTATCACAGGGAAATCTCAAAACAAACAGAAGCTTTATAAACAGTAACAAACAAGCCGGCACCAGGCAACAAATTTAGGTACATTTTTGGTGCCATGTGGACCAACTGATAATGATAAATAACTGATAACTCATGATTACCATCCTGACACTCCATCATTTATCATAAAGGAATGTGCCTCAAATTGTGAACTGAATGTCATGAACTGATGCAGTCAAAACAGAGAATCCCAGAACTACAGATTTTTCATCTATATACCTAGAAATCTTTACAGAACAGCTGCTGTTAATTTCATCTATTAGGCTCACATAAAGGAAAAAGAATCATAAGGAGGGTAATTCTGGCCCATATCCTCTAGGAACGTCAAAACCCAACAGTGATCACTTGAATTGCATTTTGAATCAACATTAGTACTCATTCTGAAGCAGGGCACTAGTGCATTTCCAGCCAAAAGAGTGTAGCCAAATTCTGCACCTGCTGAAACCCTACTCATCAATCAGAGTTACATGTGAGCCAAGAAGCAATAAGCCACCATGGGGATTGTTGGTGGCCTGGATTGTTTCTATCAAACTCCCACAAGCAAGACAATATCACTGGCTGTATTTCAAAAAGAAATCAGGAAACTGAGCCAATGTTAACTTTTGAACTTGCAGAGTAACTTTGGAGCACTAGGTCCTAGACGTCAGAAGCAAAAACAAGTACGAGTTCTCAAATGAAATTTTTCTTAAAAACTTGAATTTCTGAGCAGTTACCAAATGTGAAGCTCTGATCTAGGTTTATACACAAAACCTAGTGAGAAAAACAAAACTATTCCCATTTTACAAATGAGAAAACTAAGGTTCAGTTTGACAAATGAGAAAAGCATATACATAACTGACACTCTCAATGCTTCAAATGTCATAAAACAGGATCTGAATACAGATGTGCATCGCTGCAACATGCTCTTTCTAATACACCCAATTCTCTCCTAAAAAACCTCTATTACCCATCTATACTCCGTCTGTACATACTCAGTTATAATTCCCTTTGCATTTTCTAAATTTAACATGGCTGCCTATCTTACTAAGTTATTGAGTGTCCTAATAACCTGGCATTTCAGCAAAGTAGCCAACCATTCAGTCATTCATTCACTCATTCATTTAATAAGACATATGAAAATCAACACTAAATATTCATTGGAAGGACTGATGTTGAAGCTGAAGCTCCAGTAGTTTGGCCACCTAATGTGAAGAGGCAACTCATTGGAAAAAGACCCTGATGCCGGGAAAGACTGAAGACAGGAGGAGAAGGGGATGACAAAGCATGAGCTGTCTGGATGGCATCACTAATACAATGGACATGACTTTGAACAAACTCCAGGAGATAGTGAAGGACAGGGAAGCCTGGCGTGTTGCAGCCCATGGGGTCACAAAGAGTCAGACACGACTGAGCAACTGAACAATCACATCAAATAAACATTCTGAGCACCAATCTATTCAAAGTCATATGTACAGAAAAGAAGACAGAGGCCCTTAACCAAAGATCTTCTAAAACAGAAATCAATTTGCATCTATGATATATACTTTACCACCTAAAATGAACTTTTCACATATCCAACACGCATGCCACATACAACCTTACACATGCACACTCTTAAATTTTCTCTCCTTTGCTAAATTATGACCTATATATCACAGGCTGGCGAACAAATACTTCAAGCTATTGAACAATGGGGCTATCTGCCTCCTTGCTTTGCATGGCTGTAGTCTCACAAACAATATACCTTGTCTATGCTGCGATAATAGAGCAATCGTAATAATGTTTGATTGTGCTTTGCCTTTACTTCATAAAAAAATGACCAGAAAATAGAAAATGAAGGTATTGTTTTGGAGATAACTGAGACAAAAATGGAAATGGTGAGTCATGCCACAAGTGATGAATCCTAAGCTTGACTGGCTGTGTTTCCAATTGCGAGGAAAAATAACACAATCCAAAATCATGAAGAAGAACCACCCTATTTCTATCAGCGAGGATTCTGTCTGAAAGCTTCCATTCAGTGACAGATGAAATAAAAAAGCATTTTAGTTTATAAGTTTAAAAATCAAGGTTCAAAAGCTTGCCAGTAATTTGGATTCAGAGAGGGCTTTACCACCCTCAGACGGTAGCTACACAGCTGTTACAGGCCCCTTCACCAAGACAGGAAAACCTGGGAGTTCATATTTCTTATGAGAAATTCTTCAAGGAAGTTGATAAGAAGCCATCAAAGTGAACAGCAGAATTTTTTATTCTTTTCCTTGCATAATCATCATAAAATGCTTCTCAACAGTCAAATCACTTATTTTAATTTTCCTAAAAGTCATGCAAGTAATGTGAACTTATCTAGCATGTTATAGGGAAAATATGGCACATTCAGGCATTCAGAGAGGTATATCAGGTAAATTTTTTTTTATATTTGGTGTTTAATTCAGTTTTTAATTTTTAAGAATATTAAAGCTATAAATCATAAAATTTCCCTATTTATAGACTAATTATCAATTTTATCACTTTTTAACTTCCTGGGAGTTGAATCTCATTAGTGAGATTCTACTGTTTTTCCTCAAGACATTCAACTATTAAATGCTTTAACTGGAAGGTAGGGGACAGCTTGCATCAGGATAATCACTGTAAAAATATATTGGGGAAGAACTTTTCATTAAAAATTAGGTAACAATTTGATAAGTTGTATTTCTATTCACAGAAATTAAATAATACGTTTTGAAAGTAGAGAAAGAAAGTGTTAGTCGCTCAGTTGTGTCTGACTCTTTGCGACCCCATGGACTATAGCCCACCAGGTTCCTCTGTCCACGGAATTCTCCAGGCAAGAGTACTGCAGTGCATTGCCATGCCCTTCTCCAGGGGATCTTTCTGACCCAGGGATCGAACTCAGGCCTCCTGCATTGTAAGCAGATTCTTTACTGTCTGAGACACCAGGGAATTTGTATTTCTCTCCATAGAAACTAAACAATACATTTAACCACCATATTAATTTGTTTGGATGTTCAAAATAAGCAGATTCTAACTTTCCTGAGAATGTGTGTCTTTATTTTATATAAGTAGTACACGAGAGTCTCACCTTGAGAAAAGTGATCATTGGCTGGATTCTTGGAACCATTCAAAATTTTAATATTTTAAAAATTAGTCTCCTCTTATCTCAGATACAGCTCATTTCTCAAATGAAATATCCTTATATTTTTTCTCTCAATATTAGTTCTTCTTTTTTGTTAAAAAGCTTATAACTATTAGATACCACACATTTTTTTAACTCATTAAATATATTAAGTTATCCCTGGGTAGCTCATTCTAGTGGAATTTATTATAAGTCTCTGTTATATTGAAGTCTTTGAAAGACATGCCTATGTCTTTATGGAGTGTTCTATGTAACCATCTCTGTTTTTAAGAGCAAACATCTCAAGATACTGAGTGTATTTCTGCTTATGGCGGGGGCATTGGTAGAGTTAATAAATAATTTTTAATACATTAAAAATTTTAATTTAAAATAGTTCACCTTAGTTTTTGAAAAATAGAAATAACCAATTCCTCAATATTTTATTCTAAAAGTGTGCTTCTTTTATTGTTTTTAAGACCATTAAAATAAAATAGCTTAATAGCTTTGCATATCAGTCCTTTTCTAGAAAATGCAGTCTTTTAAAATAGCATTTTATCATCTTTTAACAATGTAAATACCTGTCCTAAAACTATGGAAGAAGCAAAAATATATATATATCCTTAGAGGCACAAGGATATAACTTTAGTTTTTCCATTTTGGGGCTGCTATTTCTTCAAACATCTACCACCTTGCCAATGTTAATATGTATATAACAGCTCTGAAATAATACATCACATTACAGGAAAAATATAGTACACTGAGGTACTTACATAATCCTGAATGTCAGATTTTAAGTCAGTTACTTTAGGTAGACTGTCAGGTGAGAGAGAAAAAAAATAATAATAATAAAGGAAGGAAGGAAGAGGGAAGGGAGAGAGGTGGGGAAGTGAGAAGAAAAGATGGAGGGAAGGAAGGTGGGAGACAGGGATAAATTGTTCTGACACTTTAAGAATTTATATACCAGACAGCCTGGAAAATTGCTTACTAGGTAGATATTTAAATATTAGTAGAAAGAAAAAATGACTAAAGAATGCAAATATCACTTCATTCATTAAAGAGATTGAGATTGAACAACCATATCCTACAAAGAGTATTAAGAAATTGCAGTGTCTTAAACACCAAGGACGGAGAAAGAAATAGCAACCCACTCCAGTGTTCTTGCCTAGAGAATCCTGTGGATGGAGGAGCCTGGTGGGCTGCCGTCTATGGGGTCGCACAGAGTCAGACCCGAATGAAGCAACCTAGCATGCATGCATGCATTGGAGAAGGAAATAACAACCTACTCCAGGATTCTTGCCTGGAGAGTCCTGTGGACAGAGGAGCCTGATGGGCTGCTTATCCATGGGGTCGCACAGAGTCAGACACGACTGAAGCAACTTAGCATGCATGCATGCATTAGAGAAGGAAATAACAACCCACTCCAGTATTCTTGCCTGGAGAATCCCATGGACAGAGGAGCCTGATGGGGTGCTGTGTATAGGGTCGCACAGAGTTGGACACGACTGAAGTGACTTAGCTGAAGCGACTTAGCAGCAGCAAACACCAAAGAAGAGTTTCTAGACTAAGGAAGGAGTGGCCAAAGGTACTGAATGACGTCAAGATTTTAAACAAGAAAGGAACCAACAACTTCCCTGTATATTTTGCCCTTGGATTTAATGGTTAAAAGCTTCCAAGTGACTGGTAACTTCAAAAATTGGCATAAAATTGGCTGAGGAGTAAATGGAAATTGGGAAAATGGATCCCAATTTAGATTACCACCTGCACAAATTTATAAGCTGAGGTAGTAGTTAAAATAGGATGTGGGATAGCTACTTTGTTTCTGTTATTGTTTTCAAGATAGAAAGTCTTTAAATGCACCTAGAGAAGTACCATTAGAGAGGGAGGTAAGATTTTTAAGAAAATGGGAAGAAAAACTATTGACAGCCAAACGGAGGGATGCTTCTTCCATCTTGACCTGGTTAAAGGATCAATGAATTGGTGAGAATGTAGGTGTTTCACTAAATGTGGTGTCTGAATATTGAGGGTTTAGATATCAGTCTGTTCCTGACCATGATTTTCTTTGTGAACTGACATATGTTAGAAGCTGAGAAGGTGTGGGAAGGTGGAATTTAAAGCTGTGTTAAGTAGATGGTACAAGAGAAAAAAATAAACATCATATATAGTAAGTATTCAGCTTAGTGGTTTAAGACAATCTTAAACCACTAGTTAATATGCTAAAACTAATCATTTTACATATACTAGAACAATTTTTTCTATGACTACTCTGTCTGTAAAATGAAAATGCTCAGAGATATATTTTCTTTAATAGGTTTGTAAGATTCATGCTGATATTTGGTAGAAACCAATGCAATACTGTAAAGCAATTATCCTTCAATTAAAAATAAATAAATTTTAAAAAGAATAGTGACACACTCCCAAAAAAGAAGAAAATACTCAGATATATTTTCTTTAACAGGTTTGTAAGTATTAACATTCAGCATTTATTTATTTCACTGAATAAATACCCTTTTCAACTTTTTAAGTATACATTAATAGATTTTGTGGGTTACACTATATTAACAGAGAATCCACTATTTTAAAAGGATGCATCCAAAAACAATATTAAGGATAAATTTAACCAAGGAGGGGAAAGATTTGTACACTGAAAATTACAAGTCTCTGATAAAACAGTTAAAGAGAAACAAAAAAATGGAAAGATACCCAATACTCATAGCTCATAGAACATTATTAAAATAGCCATACCACCCAAACTGTTGGTTGCTCAGTCATGTCTGACTCTTTACAACCCCATTAACTATATCCCACCAGGCTCCTCTGTCCATAGGATACTACCCAAAGTCATCTATAAATTTAATGCAATCCTTAACAAAATTCCAATGGTATTTTTTACAGAAACAGAAAAAAATAATCCTAATACTTGTATGGTACCATACCCCTGAAAAGCTAAAGCAATCCTGAGAAAGATGAACAAAGCTGGAGATATTACATTTCCTGATGCGAAAGCACACTATGAAGCTACAGTAACCAGAACTGTATGGCACTGGCATTAAAACAGAGATTAATGGAACAGAATTAAGAGCAAAGAAATAAATACTCACATATATGGTCAACCAATATTTTACAAGGGATTCTTTACCAGCTGAGCCACAAGAGAAGCCCTTGACAAGGGAACTCTTCAACAAATGCCGTCTGTGATAGTCTCTTCATTAATGATGTTCAGTTCATTTCAGTTCTCAGTCATGTCCGACTTTTTGCAACCCCATGAACCGCAGCATGCCAGGCCTCCCTGTCCATCACCAACTGCCAGAGTCTACCCAAACACATGTCCATTGAGTCAGAGATGCCATCCAACCATCTCATCCTCTGTCGTCCTCTTCTCCTCCTGCCCTCAATCTTTCCCAGCATCAGGGTCTTTTTAAATGAGTCAGCTTTTCACATCAGGTGGCCAAAGGATTGGAGTTTCAGCTTCAGCGTCAGTCCTTCCAATGCACACCCAGGACTGATCTCCTTTAGGATGGACTGGTTGGATCTCCTTGCAATCCAAGGGACTCTCAACAGTCTTCTCCAAAACCACAGTTCAAAAGCATCAATTCTTCGGTGCTCAGCTTTCTTCACAGTCCAACTCTCACATCCATACATGACTACAGGAAAAACCATAGCCTTGACTAGATGGACCTTTGTTGGCAAAGTAATGTCTCTGCTTTTTAATATGCTGTCTGCTGCTGCTGCTAAGTTGCTTCAGTCATGTCTGACTCGGTGCGACCCCATAGACAGCAGCCCACGAGGTTGCCCATAACTTCCCTTCCAAGGAGTAAGTGCCTTTTAATTTCATGGCTGCAAAATCACCATCTGCAGTGATTTTGGAGCTCCCAAAAATAAAGTCAGCCACTGTTTCCACTGTTTCCCCATCTATTTGCCATGAAGTGATGGGACTGGATGCCATGATCTTCATTTTCTTAATGTTGAGCTTTAAGCCAGCTTTTTCACTCTCCTCTTTCACCGTCATCAAGAGGCTCTTTAGTTCCTCTTCACTTTCTGCCATAAGGGTGGTGTCATCTGAATATCTGAGGTTATTGATATTTCTCCTGGCAATCTTGATTCCAGCTTGTGCTTCTTCCAGTCCAGAGTTTCTCATGATGTACTCTTTATATAAGTTAAATAATCAGGGTGACAATATGCAGCCTTGACGTACTCCTTTTCCTATTTGTAACCAGTCTGTTGTTCCATGTCCAGTTCTAACTGTTGCTTCCTGACCTGCATATAAGTTTCTCAAGAGGCAGGTCAGGTGGTCTGGTATTCCCATCTCCTGAAGAATTTTCCACAGTTTATTGTGATCCACACAGTCAAAGGCTTTGGCATAGTCAATAAAGCAGAAACAGATGTTTTTCTGGAACTTTCTTGCTTTTTCGATGATCCAGAGGATGTTGGCAATTTGATCTCTGGTTCCTCTGCCTTTTCTAAAACTGGCTTAAACATCTGGAAGTTCACAGTTCACATATTGCTGAAGACTGGCTTGGAGAATTTTGAGCATTACTTTACTAGCGTGTGAGATGAGTGCAATTGTGCAGTAGTTTGAGCATTCTTTGGCATTGCCTTTCTTAGGGACTGGAATGAAAACTGACCTTTTCTAGTCCTGTGGCCACTGCTGAGTTTTCCAAATTTGTTGACATATTGAATGCAGCACTTTCACAGCATCATCTTTTAGGATTTGAAATAGCTCAACTGGAATTCCATCACCTCCACTAGCTTTGTTCATAGTGCTGCTTCCTAAGGCCCACTTGACTTCACATTCCAGGAGCTACCCCGCGTCCAAGGTCAGGGGTGGCAGCCGAGAGGATCTACCCCAGGTCCAAGGTAAATGATGTCAGGAACCTGGGTAATCACATGTAGAAAAATGAAACTGGACTCTATTATATATTGCTCAGAATGAATTAAAGACATAAACAAGAGACCTGGAGAAGGCAATGGCAACCCACTCCAGTACTCTTGCCTGGAAAATCCCATGGACGGGGGAGCCTGGTAGGCTGCAGTCCATGGGGTCACTAGGAGTCAATCACGACAGAGCGACTTCACTTTCACGTTTCACTTTCATGAATTGGAGAAGGAAATGGCAACCCACTCCAGTGTTCTCGCCTGGAGAATCCCAGGGACAGGGGAGCCTGGTGGGCTGCCGTCTATGGGGTTGCATAGGGTCAGACACGACTGAAGTGCCTTAGCAGCAAGAGACCTGAAACCATAGAACTCCTAGAAGAAAACAGGGAAATATCTCATTGACACAGTTTTTGGCAATGACTGTTTAGGTATGACACCAAAAGCACAAGGAAAAAGGCAGCACGTGGGATTACATTAAGTTAGAAAACTTGTGTACAGCAAAAGAAACAGAGGAATTGCAAACCATATATCTGATAAGGGTCTAATATCTAAAATAAAAAGAACTAATATAAACCAATAACAAAAAACAAACAATCTGATTTTTAAATAGGCAGAGGAACTGAATAGACATTTTAACTTAGGAGACATACAAATGACCAAAACATACATGATTAGATGTGCAACATCACTAATCACCAAGAAAATGCAAATGAAAACTAAAAGGAAATATCATTTCACACCTGTGTGGAGGTTCCTGAAACAATTAAAAATAGGACTATCATATTTATTCAGCAATCCCACTTCTGGGTATGTATCCAAAGGAAGTGAAAATAGAATATCCAAGAGTTACCTGCACTCTCATGTTTATTGCAACATTACTCAAGATAGCTAAGATATGGATACAACTACCTATCAATGAGTGAATGGATAGAGAAGATGTGATATGATACCATATGTATCATATAACATAATAATGGAATATTATTCAGCCATGAGAAAGATGGGATTTGGGACAGTATGGGTAGTCTTAAGGCTGTTACAGTAAGTGAAATAAGTCAAAGATGAATACTGTTTGTAACACTTATATGTGGAATCTACAAAAAGCATAGCAACAAAAAGAATGGTGGTTAGCAGGGGCTGGAGTGGAAAAAATTAGGAGATGATGGTCAAAGGGTACAAACTTCCAGTGAAAAGATAAATAAATTTTGATGTACAACATTGTGATTAGAGATGACAATACTGTGCAATAAAATTTAGAGTTGCTACGAAACCGGATCTTGAGTGTTCTTACCACAAAAACAGAAGTGATAATTATGTGATATGATGGAGGTGTTAGCTAACACTCTGGCGGTGGTCATAATGAAATATATAAGTGTATCAAATTAACACATGTACACCTTGTATGCTGTGTATGTGTTACTCACTCAGTTGCATCTGACTCTTTGCAACCCCATGGACTGTAGTCCACCAGGCTCCTGTGTCCATGGGATTCTCCAGGCAAAAAAACTGAAGTGGGTAGCCATTCCCTTCTCCAGGAAATCTTCCCAACCCAAGGATCAAACCTGGGTCCCTTCAAGGCAGGCAGATTCTTTATCATCTGAGCCACCAGGGAAGCCCATGTGTACACCTTAAAATTACACAATGTTGTATGTCAATTATATCTCAATAAAGTTGGAAGGAAAAAAATAATGATAAGGTAAATTAAAAGACAAGCTACAGACTGGAAGAAAATATTTGCAAAAGACACATCCAACAGAGTACAGTTACTCAAAATATACAAAGAACCCAGAACTCAACAACAAGAAAACAAACAACTCAAAAAAATGACCCAAAGAGCTTAACAGGTATCTCTCCAGAGAAGATACACACATCGCAAATAAGCCAAAAGATGCCCCACATCATATGACATCAGGGAAAACACAAATTAAAATATCATTAGGGAAATGCAAAAACAACAATGAGGTTCTACCACACACCTATCTGACTAGTCAAAATCCAGAACACTGACACCAAATGCTGGCAAGGATATGAAGCAACAGATCTCATTCATTGCTGGTGAGAACGTAAAAATGTACAGCCAACTGGGAAGAAAACTTAGCAGTTTTTTACAAAACTAAACATAATTCCTACCACATGATTATGCTCTGTACTATTTACCCAAAGAAACTGAAAACTTATGTTTAAAAAAAAAAAAAAAGCCTGCACATGGATGTTTACAGCATTTACTTCCTAAGTACCAAATCTTTGAAGCAAATTAAGACATCCTTTAGTAGGTGAACAGAGAAACTGTGGTCTATCCAGATAATGGAATATTATTCAGCCTGGAAAAGAAATGGCGTATTAAGCCATGGAAAAAACATAGAAGAATCTCAAATTCATATGGCTAAGTGAAAGAAGCCTATCTGAAAAAGCTGTTTGCTTTCAACTATATGTCATTTTGGAAAAGAAAACTATGGAGACATAAAAGAGATCCATGGGGAGTTGGGGGTAAGAGAGAAATAGGCAGAGCACAAGGATTCTCAGAGCAAATATTTTGCATGCTTTTATAATGCTGGATATATGTCTTTACAAGTAAACCATAATATATTCTATGAACTGTGGATGGTCATGATGTGTTGATGTAGTTTCACTGTTGGTAAAAAAAAAAAAGGAATGGACCATTTTGGTGAATGATGTTGATAATGGAAGAGGGGTACATTTGTAGGGACAGGGGTACATGGGAAATCTCTTTACCATACTCTCAATTTTGTTGTAAACCTAAACTGCTCTAAAAAACTGAGTTCTTTCCCTGGAGGAAGAAATGGCAACCCACTCCAGTATTCTTGCCTGGGACATCCCATGGACAGAGGAGCCTGGCGGGTTATAGTCCATGCAGTCACAGAGTTGAACACAACTTAGAGCCTAAACAACAACAAACCGAGACTCAGAGATGTGCAGTCACTCAGCTCCTTCGACCCCAGATGGGTCGAATTCTGAGAAGTAGTTCAAAAAAGTAAAGTAAATCTTCTAAAATATGCTTCTAAAAAGAAACAGATATAAGACTTGCAGGAAAAAAAAAAAAAGTGACACAAAGGCTTTGGCTTAACTTTATTCTTCTACTTTAGGTTTTTCTCTATTTTTAATATATACTAGATTTTCAGCCTAGGTTCATTTTTCTTTTCAATCACCTAATGATTTTCTTTCTGCCACAATTACCAAAACTCATTATAAAGATGTGACTCCATATTTTCCATTGTTTAGAATATTTGAGAGTAGGGGTTCTGTTTTATGGTGATTAATGTATTTCAACTTGGAAATCTTCCTTTCAACCTAAAAAGCAGACCTTAGGTGAACATTTTTCTTCAAGAGCTATTATACAATTACAATGCCCACTCCTGAATGGCTTGATTCCCATTTATCCACTTAAGTGTTTTCCATCGATTTTTTAAAAACATGTTGTTTTCTAAAAATACAGCTAAATGATATGCTTATAATCTATACAGGAAACACTAGTTAAACTGCTATGAAAAGGTTTTTATGCTCATATGTATATACTCAGAATGAGGATATTTTGAAGAGAGAGAAGAGGTGAAGAGTGGAAAGTGGATTTCATTGTTTTAACACAAACATGGCAATACCCAGCTGTGTGATGAACTTTGAAACCTAGATGTACAGGAGTCTTGAAATATAGTCCAGAATGTTGAATTGTAAAAATAGATAAACACTTAAAAGTTCTTAAAATCAAAACATTATTCAAACTAACTGGAAAAGGCAGGTTTTACAGCATTTCAAAAAGAATATAAGCCAAAATTTACCAATTTACAGTTATAATATGAGTAAGTTCCAGGCATCTAATTTACTGCATGGTAACAATAGTTAATAATATGGTATATGCATAAATATGCTGAGACTAGATCTTAAGTGTTCTCACCACAAACACAAAAATGGTATCAATATGACAGTGATAAATGTATTAATTAATTTGATTGTGGTAACCACTTCTTATCCTTATCCATCAGAGGGCAAATAGAATGAAAACCACAATCACAGAAAACTAATCAAACTGATCACATGGACCACAGCCCTGTCTAACTCAATGAAACTATGAGCCGATGCCATGGTTGCCCAAGACAGACAGGTCACGGTCGAGAGTTGTGACTAAACGTGGTCCACTGGAGAAGGGAATGGCAAACCACTTCAGTATCCTTGCCTTGAGAACCCCATGAACAGTATGAGGAGGCAAAAAGAAATGACACAGAAGGATAAACTCCCCAGGTCAGTAGGTGCCCAATATGCTACTGGAGAAGACTGGAGAAGTAACTCCAGAAAGAATGAAGAGACAGAGCCAAAGCGAAAACCAACGCCCAGTTGTGGATGTGACTGGTGATGGAAGTAAAGTTTGATGCCATAAAAAACAATATTGGATAGGCCATAAATCAACTCATTGGAAAAGATCCTGATGCTGGGAAAGATTGAAGGTGGGAGGAGAAGGGGATGACAGAGGATGAGATGGTTGGATGGCATCACCGACTCAATGGACATGAGTTTGAGTAAACTCTGGGAATTGGTAATGGACAGGGAGGCCTGGCGTGCAGCAGTTCATGGGGGTCACAAAGAGTCAGAAACGACTGACCGACTGAACTGAACTGAATCATTTCATAGTGTGAGTATATACACACACATACACATACTTATGTATAAAACCATCATATTGAAAATCTTAAAAAAATAGAAGGCAAGAAATGTAAGATAGTGAATGATTAATCAAGCCAACACATGATTCTAACAGATCTGGGTTCAAACCCTAACTTGATCAATCCTAAGTTGTAGAACTGAAGGTGTGTGAGTAACTACATCACTTAACTACTGGGCCACAGTGTTTTCATCTGAAAATGAAATTAATGCATTTTCATCCAAGCCTGTTGGGATCCAATTGGTACCTATAACAGAGGACTTAGCACAGGGCCTTGGCACACAGAAAATACTCAGTGATCCTGGTCATTATTATTCATCGTTAATAGACATTTTCTGTATGATTAGGTACCCATGTCTGAGGAATTACAAAAATCACATGTGTTATGATTCTGCACACCCCTCTTCTAAAGAAGGAGATAAATTTCTTCATTTGAGTTCCAACAAAATAGAGTGTGTTCTTTTTTGTTCTTTGTGTCAAACAATAAGCAGGACAACGGGGTAATTCTTGAAAGAGAATTCTTAAAACATCCAAATGAGTGACATCCAGAGATTCTCCATGCTCTTCTACTTTTGAATTACAGTGACCTCAGTTTACAGAAATGCTATCACTTGCATCAATGCAGAGGTATTTGATAACTGAAAATCATTTCCAGTTTTGCTGTATTTATGCATGAGTACCATCTTCAGTCCAACAGGTGATGGAATTCCAGTTGAGCTATTTCAAATATGAAAAAGATGATGCTGTTAAAGTGCTGCACTCAGTATGGCAGCAAATTTGGAAAACTCAGCAGTGGCCACAGGACTGGAAAAAGTCAGTTTTCATTCCAATCCCAAAGAAGGGCAATGCCAAAGAATGTTCAAACTACCACACAATTGCACTCATCTCACTTGCTAGCAAAGTAATGCTCAAAATTCTCCAAGTCAGGGTTCAACAGTACATGTACCGTGAATTCCAGATATTCAAGCTGGATTTAGAAAAGGCAGAGGAACCAGAGATCATATTACCAGCATCCACTGGATCATGGAAAAAGCAAAAGAATTCCAGAAACACAACTACTTCTGCTTATTGATTACGCCAAAGCCTTTGACTGTGTAGATCACAACAAACTGTGGAAAATTATTCAGGAGATGGGAATACCAGACCACCTTGACCTGCCTTCTGAGAAATCTGTATGCAGGTCAAGAAGCAACAGTTAGAACTGGACATGGAACAATAGACTGATTCCAAATTGAGAAAGGAATACGTCAAGGCTGTATATTGTCACCCTGTCTATTTAACTTACATGCAGAGTACATCATGCGAAATGCCAGCCTGGATGAAGCACAAGCTGGGATCAAGATTACCAAGAGAAATGTCAATAACCTCAGATACACAGATCATACCACCCTTCACTTCACTGGCAGACAGTGAAGTGGAACTAAAGAGCCTCTTGATGAAACTGAAAGAGGAGAGTAAAAAAGCTGGCTTAAAACTCAACATTCAAAAATGAAGATCATAGCATCCAGTCCCATCACTTCATGGCAAATAGATGGGGAAACAATGGAAACAGTGGCAGAGTTTATTTTCTCGGGCTCCAAAATTACTATAGATGGTAACTGCAGCCATGAAATTAAAAGACGCTTGCTCCTTGGAAGAAAAGCTATGACCAATCTTGACAAAATATTAAAAAACAGAGATATTACTTTGCCAACAAAGGTCCATCTAGTCAAAGATATGTTTTTTCCAGTGGTCATGTATGGGATGTGAGAGTTGGACTATAAAGAAAGCTGAGCACTGAAGAATTGATGCTTTTGAACTGTGGTGTTGGAGAAGACTCTTTAGAGTCCCTTGGACTGCAAGGAGATCCAACCAGTCCATCCTAAAGGAGATCAGTCCTGAATATTCACTGGAAGGACTGATGCTGAAGGTGAAACTCCAGTACTTTGGCCACTTTACACGAAGAACCAACTCATTGGAAAAAAGCCCCTGATGCTGGGAAAGACTGAAAGCTGGAGGACAAGGGGATGACAGAGGATGAGCCGGTGGAGGGCATCACTGACTCGATGGACATGAGTTTGAGTGAGCTCCATGAGTTGGCAGTGGAAGCGAAGCCTGGCCTGCTGCAGTCCATGTGGCCGCAAAGTTGACCATGACTGAGCAACTGAACTGAACTGACCATGTTCAGACCAACAGGTCAGAAGCTACCATCTTAGGCGTCCTGAAAGGAACTTTGCCTTCAGGGAAAAAATTACAAAAGGTAAACTAAAGTGAGGTAAAGATGAAAGGTTTAGAAGAGCCCTCTTAAAAGTTCAGGGATATTTGAACACACAGTTTCCTATTGCAGAAATGAGATCAAGGACATGGTGATTAACGGCAGCTTTGTTCCTAATGTGCTCCAGACATCATGAGCCTAAAGGGGTCAGTTTCCAGTTTGCCCTAAGCATTATTATTCCTCACAGAGAGTCCTAAAGTCCATCATAAGCAAGGAAATGGTGTCTCCTGCTGAATTCTCCAAGTCATCCTTCTTCACAGCTATAAACAGAAGCAGCTCAAACTCCTCTGAGAGCAAAGGTGATGAGAAAGGTGTTCTTGACAAAGAATGGCAGGCACCCTGCAGTCTCCAAAGGGCCAGATGTTTCCAAGGACCCCGCTATCCTGTTTGCAGCTGGCTCTCTGTGGCTGATTTTCATTTGGTCAGATAGACTTTTTGCAGCCTCTGTGCAGACAGGGGTCTCCCCGCCACAGCAGTTGAATATGTCTCTCAGAGAGGCTGGGTGAAAGCCCAGGCACCTCAGGGAATCCAGGAGGTTGGAGAAGGTATTAATATTTTTCCCTCTCCTTAGCTTGCATTTCTGAACCCAAATTGGATAATTAAGATCAACAAGCATTACACTTAAATATTTATGAAATCCTAATGAATTTTTTAAAAAATAAACTTTCTAACAGAAAATAATTACAGAAAACACAAGTTGGATTTTTTTGCTTATATCACAGTTCTTCACAGGATAAGGGCCTAGTTGGAAAGAGGAACTAAGGGTAGAAACCTAGGTCACTCATTCGTCTCATAAAACTAATCATTAGGAGGAGCCTGGTGGGCTGCAGTCCATGGGGTCACTAAGAGTTGGACACAACTGAGCCACTTCACTTTTACTTTTCACTTTCATGCATTGGAGAAGGAAATGGCAACCCACTCTGGTGTTCTTGCCTGGAGAATCCCAGGGATGGGGGAGCCTGGTGGGCTGCTGTCTATGGGGTCGCACAGAGTCGGACATGACTGAAGCGACTTAGCAGCAGCAGCAAGCCCTATTTTATACCTAGACTTGCACAGGTAATGAAACTTGGGTAAATGTCTGCTACTAGGTTGGTGAAAAAGTAATTGCGGTTTCGGACCATGAATTTTAAATCATCATAACTAGGCTCAAACACATCTTTATCAATCAAAATAGGTACTATTACAATTAACATATTTTTGCTAATGAGAAATAAGTTTGTTTATCCATGTAGCATAAAAATCCATGCTTCAGGATTCAACTAACTCTTGGAAAGCATTTTCTGTCTCCTGGCAGTTGTGGAAGTGTGTTCCCTACAAAAAGTTGTTGAGATACTTGAAGAAGCAGTAGTCGACTGGCGCGAGGTCAGGTGAATATGGTGGATGAGGCAAAAGTTTGTGGCCCAGTTTGTTCAACTTGTGAAGCACTGGTGGTAAAACATGCAGTCAGGCATTGTCATGGAGAAGAACTGGGCCCTTTCTGTTGACCTATCCTAAGTGCAGACATTGCAGTTTTTGGTGTATCTCATCAATTTTCTGAGCATTTCTCAGATGTCATGGTTTCAACAGGATTCAGAAAGCTGTAGTGGATCAGAGCAGCAGCAGATCACCAAACAGTGACCATCACCTTTTTTTGGTGCAAGTTTGGCTTTGGGACATGCTTTGAAGCTGCTCCTCAGTCCAACCACCGAGCTGGTAGTCTCTGGTTGTCATATAAAATCCACTTTTTGTCACGTGTCACAATCTGATTGAGAAATGATTTGCTGTTGTGAAGAATAAAAGAAGATGACACTTCAAAATAATGATTTTTTTTGTTTTGATTTGCAGTCAGCTCATGGGGCAACCACTTATCCAGCTTCTTCACCTTTTCAATTTGCTTCAAATTCAGTATGACAGTAGAATGGTCAATGTTGAGTCTTTTGACAACTTCTCATGTAGTTTTAAGAGGCTCAGCTTTGATGATGGCTCTCAGTTAGTCACTGTCAACTTCCGATGGCCCACCATTTCTGCTGGCTCCTCATCATCAAGGCTCTCTGTCTCCCTGGCAAAACTTGAACCACCCCTGCACTGTACATTCATTAGAAGTTTCTGGGCCAAATGTGTTGTTGATGTTGTGAGTTGTGTCTGCTTTCTGACCCATTTTGAATTCAAATAATAAAATCACTTGAATTTGCTTTTTTTGTCTAACATCATTTCCCTAGTCTAAAATAAATGTAAAATACACAGCAAGTAATACGTTATTAGCAAAAAAAACAAAGCACAAAATGTGCATTAAAATGATGTATAACATAACCACATTTATTTAGGGATGTATTTCAGTATTAAACAACAAAGTTCAATAATGCAAAACCACAATTACTTTTGCACCAACCTAATACTACTCGGCCCCTTCAGGGATCACTGCCTCTTCATGGTGAAGGGTCTTGTGTAACTCAGTGAAGCTATGAGCCATACTGTGTAAAGCCACCCAAGACGGATGGGTCACAGTGGAGAGTTCTGACAAAATGTGATTCATTGGAGGAGGGAATGGCAAACCACCCAAGTGTACTTGCCATGAGAACCTCATGAACTGTATAAAAGAACAAAAAGATATGACACCAAAAGATAAGTCCCCTGGGTCTGAAGGTGTCCAATATGCTACTGGGTAAGAGTGGAAGAGAACTAGTAATGTCCAAGTTGGATTTAGAAAAGGCAGAAGAACCAGAGATCAAACTTCCTAATTTGCTGGGTCACAGAGAAAGCAAGGGAATTCCAGAAAAAAAATCTACTTCTGTTTCATCAGCTACCCTAAAGCCTTTGACTGTGTGGATCATAACAAGCTGTGGAAAGCTTTTAAAGAGATGGGAATATCAGACCACCTTACCTGTCTCCTACGAAACCTGTATGCAGGTCAAAAAGCAACTGTTAGAACCCTATATGGAACAACTGATTGGTTGAAGATTGAGAAAGGAATACGACAGGGCTGTCTGCTGTCACCATGTTTGTTTAATCAATATGCTGAGCACATCATGAGAAATGCCAGGCTGGATGAGTTACAACGTGGAATCAAGATAGGCAGAAGAAATATCAACAACCTTAGATATGCGGATGATACCACTCTAACGGCAGAAAGCGAAAAGGAACTAAAGAGTCTCTTGATGAGAGTGAAGAAGGAGTGTGAAAGAGCCAGCTTAAAACTAAATATTAAAAAAACTAAGATCATGGCATCTGGCCCCATCACTGCATAGCAAATAGAGTAGGCAAAGGTGGAAGTAGTGACAGATTTCCTCTTCTTGGGCTCTAAGATCACTGAAGATGGTGACTGCAAGCCATGAAATCAGAAGACAACTGCTTCTTGGTATGAAAGTTATGACAAACCTAGAGAGTGTTGGTGAAAAGCAGAAACATTACTTTGCCGACAAAGGTCCATATAGTCAAGGCTATGGTCTTCTCAGTGGTCATGTATGGTTGTGAGAACTAGACCGTAAAGAGGGCAGAACGCCAAAGAATTGATGCCTTCAAACTGTGGTGCTGGAGAAGACTCCTGAAAGTCCCTCGGACAGCAAGATCAAACCAGTCAATCTTAAGGGAGATCAACCCTGAATACTCGTTGGAAGGACTGATGCTAAAGCTGAAGCTCCAGTATTTTGGTTATCTGATATGAACAGTCGACTCCTTGGTAAAGTCCCTGATGCTGGGAAAGACTGAGGGCAGGAGAAGAGGGCATCAGAGGATGAGATGGCTGGCTGGCATCACCAATGCAACGGACATGAACTTCGGTAAACTTCGGGAGATGGTGAGGGACAGGGAGCCCTGGTGTGCTGCAGTCCATGGGGTTGCAAAGAGTTGGACATGACTGGGTGACTGAACAACAAAAAGAAATACTATTTGGATTTCACAGAATTTCTTTTAAAATGTAAGCATCAGAATATTAAAGTTACAAAAAGGTCAAATAGAGTAATAATTTTGGTATTGGGTATAACCAACTGCTTTTGAATATATGCACTCACAAAACTCTTGTCAAGTTTGATTCGAGCTTTTAATAATGAATTTTAGATCTTCATGTTTGGATCTGGTCTATCTGCAATGTGAAAACTAACCTTTTAGAAATTCTGAAAAGAAATTTGCCATTTTTAGATAAAATAATCTCAGGATTTAAATTCTGCCATTTGTTTAGAAAACAAATTCTGTCATTCTCTTTATATACAAGCAGCAGCAAAGATTTTTGCATAAAAATCAAATGATACACTGATTCCTTTTAATATAATTGCTGTAATGGAAGTTATCCTTAATTATTAGACTTTTGATTTTTTTAAAGAAATTGCAAATATGCTGGATTGCAAATATGAAATATATATCCAACCAAATATGTGATGTCATCACTCAAGGAGAATGTAAAACTTTCTGTTTTGTGTTTTCACACACAAACATTTGAAAATTCAAAGAATAGGGTAGGCTTCTTACTTATAGCTCTAAGAAGTCTACTGGACCATCTTGGTCTGGGCATTCATGAGGTTCGTAGTTCACATGTTTCTAAATGTGTCCTCAAGTCACTCCCAGGAAGAATGCGACTGTACTGTGTTGGCAGAGCTGAAGCAGTTTGGCTTTTCCTTATCCATACGTGGAAGGCTCTGGAGGTGGACTGAGTCCTATTAGCACAAGCTGGGATGTATTAAGAGAGTATCACTGACGTCTATACACTGCCATGTGTAAAACAGATAGCTAGTGCGAAGCTGCTGGTGGGAGCTGAGCTAGTGGGAGCTGAGCTGGTGGGAGCCGAGCTCAGCTCCGTGCTGTGATGACCTAGAGGAATGGAATGAGGGCAGGAGGCAGGCTCAAGAGGGAACAGTTACATGTATATATATAGCTGGTTCACTTTGTTGTACAACAGAAACCAACACAACATTGTAAAACGATTATACTCCAATTAAAAAAAAAAAAAAGCTTGTTTGTACACTCATTTCTCGTTCCACTGCCATCCCAGGTAGCTGAGCTGATTATCTGGATTCCCTAACATCGTCTGCAATATTCATTTATGTTTTGATCAATAGTGGAAACGCCTGCATATTTCAGTCTATCCTCTGACACAAACACATTATTTATGTAGCCTTCTAATGCCTCCAGTGCTTCACAGTGAAATAATTAGAGCTGTTCTCCTTGTTTCTTTATTCCTCTCATCCTAAAATATCCAACCCACTTAATCCTAGGAGCCTGGGAAAATGAAATAGTTACATTAAGTCTCAGAGGATCGACACAACTTGAAAATTAGTAAAAGAAACAAACAAAAAATTTAACTAGTGTATGTCTTTAGTATCTGTGCTATATTTACCTTGCTAGTGTCCTCAGAATTTTTTGGAAGGTGCGTATGTTAGTTTGGATGTCCCCAGAATCAGATCTTATGAGGAAGATTTGAATGCAAGTAGTTTATTTGGGAGCTCATCTCAGGAAGTATCAATGAGGGAAGACAGGTGCCAGATAAAGAAGCCAATACAGGGTGTATGGTTCATATGTAGAAAACAAACCTATGGTTACCAGGGGAAACAGGGGGAGGGACAAGTTGGGAGATGAGGATAGATATATACAAACCACTATACAGAAACTGGATAAGTAATAAGGACCTACTGTGTAGCATAGGGAACTCTACTCAGTACTGTGTAATAACCTATATGAGAATAGAAAATAAAAGAGTGGATATACGTATAACTGATTCATTTTGTTGTACACGTGAAACAAACACAACATTGTGAATCAACTACACACCAACAAAAGTTAATTTTATAAAAAAGGGTGTGTGGTTGAGTAGGTTACTGCTTTATCCAATGGTCCTGCAGGGAATGCCAGGAGACAAGACAGAATATATCTCAGACTTAGCCCACATGGGGAGCGAAGAGGTGTGTATGTACCTCCAACTTCAAGATGCTATTAGTTAAGAATGTTCCTGGGAGCAGTAACCTGTGCTCTTGTCCAGCCTGCCTTGTCTGAGGTCTGAAAACCCTCAGCTGGAGATTACCAAGATTGGCAGCAAATGTTGTCAGTATACTAATGGTGAGCTTGCAGTATACTAATGCTGAGCTTGAAACAAGCAAGACCCTAAGGTCTCCCCAGCTCCATTTCTTCTGCCTACTTTTGTCTGCAGAAAAACTTTAGCCAAAGAATAAGTTTAATCAGAGAAGTAAGAAAATGCAGAAACAAAGGAAGTAGTCAAACTGGACAAAATAAACAGTTGTGTCCTTCAAAATCAGTAATAAACAAAGTCAAGGACATTTAGTTCCTTCTCAAGGGCTACAGATAAAACTGAGCCATATCTGGCAAGCTGTCTTATAGAGACTAACACCCCCACCAGCTGTAAGAACTTAACTACATGATGACCAGACTGTATCCATGACATGCAACCATATTAAGTCACTTCAGCTGTGTCCGACTCTGTGCGACCCCATGGACTGTAGCCCACCATGCTCCTCTGTACATAGGGTCCTCCAGGCAAGACACGGGAGTGGGTTGCCATGCCCTCCTCCAAGGGATCTTCCTGACCCAGCGATCGAATCTGTCTCTCTTAGGTCTCCTGAACTGGCAGGCAGGTTCTTTACCACTAGCACCACCTGGGAAGCCATGACACAAGCTGCCATAATTCCTAGAAATGGCCTCAAAGAAATGGGAACAGATCAAGCCTGGAACTGAAGATTAACTGTACTCAAAACAATCAAGATGATGGCTGATCACACCACTGATGACCAGTTTCAAGATGACTGTCAGAGCTGAAGGTGTTGTTTCTGCGTTTAACCCCTCCCTCCACATATATATACCCATGAAACTCCCCTTTAAAAGCTCTTGCCCACTGATCATCAGTGGGGAGTTGCCATTTGAACATGAGCCCACCATCTCCCCTAGTTGCCAGCCTCTGAAATAAAGCAAACTTTCCTTTCTACCTGGCGCTTTCCAGGTGGCTCAGTGCTAAAGACCAACCTTGCCGCTTGAGTACTGGCTTCCCAGCAGTGAACAGCCGGATCCAAACTTTCAGTAATGAGCAGGTTATGAGCAGAAATAAAATAAAGGGTGGATGCAAATTTTCTTTACACAACAGGAGTGATGCTTGAAATATTCTGTCATACTGTAAAAGATATTAGCAAAACTGAGAGTTACACAATAATTATTTTTCAACAGCTTACTACAGGGCAGGAAGCACTGTGCTATGCAAGAATCCCAAGGTAAAAGTTTTTGTGAATCAGAGGCCCATCCCCATTTAGATTTTGTTGCTCTTGTTATACACGCATTTTTCATATCTTCACTGTGCATAAACCATTCCTTACCATTTCCTCCCAAGAAACTTTAAGAAAAAGTTCTTAAGAGGCTGGTGTGGTATCCTCTGCACCAAATACTCGAGCTTCCCCACTCTCCCATTTATGTCTGGTCAGATCAGATCAGTCGCTCAGTCGTGTCTGACTCTTTGCGACCCCATGAATTGCAGCACACCAGGCCTCCCTTCCATCACCAACTCCCAGAGTTCACTGAGACTCACGTCCATTGAGTCAGTGATGCCATCCAGCCATCTCATCCTCTGTCATCCCCTTCTCCTCTTGCCCCCAATCCCTCCCAGCATCAGAGTCTTTTCCAATGAGTCAACTCTTTGCATGAGGTGGCCAAAGTACTGGAGTTTCAGCTTTAGCATCATTCCTTGCAAAGAAATCCCAGGGCTGATCTCCTTCAGAATGGACTGCTTGGATCTCCTTGCAGTCCAAGGGACTCTCAGAGTCTTCTCCAACACCACAGTTCAAAAGCATCAATTCTTCGGCACTCAGCCTTCTTCACAGTCCAACTCTCACATCCATACATGACCACAGGAAAAACCATAGCCTTGACTAGATGAACCTTTGTTAGCAAGGTAATGTCTCTGCTTTTGAATATGCTATTATGTCTGGTAGCTCTCACAATTGCAACAGAAGTACAACTATGCTAGAAATTCAGCAGGACTTTTTTTATTTCTATTTCCAAGGCCTGAATAAATGTGAAAAAAAAAATCTTGATCACTTGTTTAATATTTCTTCTCACATTATAAGGAATTATATAAATATGTAAAGGACCAGGTATGTAAACACTTGCACTTTATTAATAAGTAAAATATATAAAATATACTTATAAATTTGATAAAATGGACAGAAATGCTTCAAAACATATCCTATCAAATCAAGCCAAGTAGAACACTTTCTCTACCTCTGTGGCAACAAAACTCACTTCACTTTCAAAAGATCTCTCAGCATAAAACTGTTGCCTAAGAAACAGAAAAACTGTGAAGTCAGGTCAGCAGAGAAGTTAATTCTGCTCAACTAAGCTAAAATGGGATTGTGTTTGGCAATGAAGGGCAAGACAGGGGAGAAAAGACATTTTGAATTTTATAGTAATTATAAAGTATTATGTCCATCTAAGCTTTCAAGGCACAAATACCTCATTTTATCCTCATATAACTTTTCTGAGATGGGTAAGGTGCTACTTCCCTCTGTTTTCCAGAAAATGATGAGCAGTGAAGATCTGTCTTCCTGACAGTCCTGAAAATAGGAAGCAGAAAGAAGCAGAAGGTAGGGGATGACGGAGGTGGTAGTAGCAGCTATTGCTCCTTTGTCACAAGAAAACACATATCATGCCAGAGTCCAGTGGGTAATGCACTCTGAAAAAATCCCATCCAAGACTGAAAAAAGTTCAGAACATAGGAAGTCTTTATGAAAAAATTCTCTCTTCATTTTGTATCTAGATTGGCAACTATTCTAGGAGCCTCTTCATAGTAGGTGGATTTATACTTAGTCACGATGATATTAAACTGGGATTTTAAATATGGATTGGCATGGAGCAAAAGACAAGGTGTATTATTCTCTGCCTTGTATTTTATTATGTAGAACATGCTCTTCATTTTTAAAAGTTTCTACTAATACTTCAATTATGTTTCAAGAATCAATGGATGTATATCATTATCACCACTTTTATAGAGCTTTTACTAAATATGCATGATTTATTTTAATAATGCTTAAGCGATATAATTTATTAAGCATTCCTGTTCTGGAGCTATCTGGTAGTCTAATGGACACACTGAACTGAATCAGGAAACAGCTCTCTAATTAGAAATGGATAGTCAATATGTAACAATTCATTTATGTAAATTTGAGAATTTTCCTAGGATATAAGCTTATGTATCCATATAATTTATGCAAAATATCACTTATGATCTTTTTTGTGAGAAATGGGAGGTCCAGAATCTTGAAGGGCTTTAAAATACAAAATAGAAATATTATTTTAGTCAATATAAATGTACCAAACCTTTCAGCAACCCATGTTAACAGCCTTATCACACTCAGAAAAAAAAATGTGTTCATATAAAAATGTGTCCTGTTTGTATACCAGCCAAGATAAAGTACAGATTCATAATGAAAATGACAATTTAAAGTGATACACAAATCACTATTAGTAGTGTTGAATATTTTACATTTAAAAACAACAAAATAAACCTATGGTTTGATTCCACACAAACAACTAATTTGGTAAAACCACAAATGACACATCAACTCTTGGCACAAATTATATCTTTATTAGAAGAGCTGGTGAACACACACAATCAGAGGAACACTTGTTAGTGTTGGCAGAATGTCAAATAGCTTATAGCGTTCCTACAATTGAAGTAAAATTGTACATGCTAGTCAAGTGACAGACCAACTCTGGTGCCGATAAGTAGCCAGCTTACATTATTACAGGACAAAGACAATATTTGAGCAATTTACTCTCCCCTCCCAAGGGACTCAGATACCTCAGTATCTAGGCCGGTTTTCCCCAACCTCCTTTTGAAAAAAATTTGATCCCTCCTCATTTTAAGTCTGGAAACCAATGCCAAGCAGCATGTAAATATACATGATTAGAAAATATTTTAAAAAGTTCACTAAGCTCAGTTCAAAAGCACATACGGCTAATATTGTTGACAACAATTTTTTGTGTGAAGGATCAAGACCCTCTCATCTCCCAGCAGTGATGTTAATACCATATGATCTTCATCAGGATATAACCTAATGGCAAAGCCATGTTACTCCTAGTGATTACAACATGAGAAGAGGTACTCTTAATATGCTTTAGGACTTCAGAAATGCAATTTAAAAATATAAAGGCCCTTTCCTTTCAAAGCGAAACAATGGTAATGAAAACTAAGTGACTACAAGTGACATGGACTTTCAAAGTCTGAAAAGAAAGGATATTTTTATTAGGTATATTAAATTGCTGTGCATCCATCAGATGCACAATTATGTGATATTTATCAATAAATCAATTATCTTCTCAATAACTGACTGGCAGAAATAGGACTGAAGACCACCTTTCAGAGTCCCAAATCAAGAAATTCCCTATGACAGCATCTGAATGCTGAACTAAAAAGAGAACCGTTTTCTCTCTTTGCCTTGAAAGTGAAAGGTAGTTGCACAGTCCTGTCCAACTCTTTGCAATCCCATGGACTGCAGCCCGCCCTGCTCCTCTGTCCATGGAATTCTCCAGGCAGGAGTACTGGACTGGGTTGCCATTTCCTTCTCCAGAGGATCTTCCCAACCCAGGTCTCCTTCATTGCATGTAGATTCTTTACCAACTGAGCCACTAGGGAAGCCCCTCCTTGCCTTAACCATGTCGAAAAACAAACTGAATGCTTTGCATGAGAGAACTTTATCTGACCTCTGGTCACCAAAGGACCAGAGTACTTGTTTAAACTGCCCTGGATTGGGCGATCTGGCCTGGATTTAGATCCTAAAAATGCCCTTAAGTTTTCTACATACAGTTATCTATTTATGTTTAAATTAAAGTTGTTATATTCAGTCATTTAACACGTTGATCACAGTTAAGAATAGTCTGTTGATTTTTTAGGTAAGGTAATTTAAATCACAGTGAATCACTTACTAAAAGACGATTTAGGAACTAGGATATGAACTTTAAAATATTCCCTATGCTTTTCTCTATCAAAAGCAGAGAAAAGGCAGGCAAAAATATACAGCAAGTTATCCTGATAGGAGGGGTTTCCCAGGTGGCGCTAGTGGTTAAAGAACCCACCTGCCAAAGCAAGAGACATAATAGACATGGGGAAGAAAAGAGCGAGTGACATAACTGCATCAGGAAGATCCCTGGGAGGAGGGCATGGCAACCTGCTCCAGTATTCTTGCCTGGAGAATCCCATGGACAGAGGAGCCTGGCGGGCTACAGTCCATAGAGTCGCAGAGTCAGACACAACTGAAGTGACTTAGCACATATGCATACATCCTGAGAGAGAGTTAGTTTAGTAAGATCCTCGTAGAAAAAAGGCAAAAGTGACAGCATACTGGCTTTTCCAGGAATAAAGAAGAAAATCGGGACTTAATAAAGCCAAGATACTGTACATTTAGCAAGATAATTACTCCGTTAGGCCACTATATTGGGACACTTCTTGACTTAGTTCACTGTACTTTGAGGGGCTGTAGGAGAAAGAAAAGTCATCTCAGGAAAATAGAATAAAACTAGAACAGAAATATAGTAATAATTTAATGGCACATATTTATGACTGCTCTTTATACTATTTTTAAACTAACCACTTTATATATGAAAGTGTTAGCCGTGTCCAACTCTATGCAACCCCATGAACTGTAGCCCACCAGGCTCCTCTGTCCATGGGATTTTCCAGGCAAGAATACTGGAGTGGGTAGCCATTCATTCTCCAGAGAATCTTCCAGACACAGGGATCTAACCCAGGTCTCCTTCAAATGCAGGTGAATTCTTTACCATCTGAGCCACTACAAAAGCCCAGTTAATGTAAACACACACACACGCATATATATGTCAGTGTGTGTATGCATGTGTGTACACATACATATTTACATAGACGTTGTTGTTATTCAGTCGCTCGGCTGTGTACAACTCTGTGACCGCAGCACGTCAGGCTTCCCTGTCCTTCACCATCTCCTGGAATTTGCTCAGACTCATCTCCATTGAGTCAGTGATGCCATCCAACCATCTCATCCTCTGTCACCGTCTTCTTCTCCCGCCTTCAATCTTTCCCAGCCATCAGCATCTTTTCCAATGAATCAATTCTTCTCATCAGATGGTCAAAGCTTGGAGCTTCAGCTTCAGCATCAGCCAGCCCTTCCAATGAGTATTCAGTGTTGATTTCCTTTAGGATTGACTGGTTTGATCTTCTTGCTGTCCAAAGGACTCTCAAGAGCGTTCTTCAACACCACAGTTTGAAAGCATCAATTCTTTGGTGCTCAGCTTTCTTTATGGTCCAATTCTCACATCCATATATGACTACTGAAAAAACCATAGCTTTGATTTATACATACCTTTGTCAGCAAAATAATGTCTCTGCTTTTTAACATGCTACCTAGGTTTGTCATAGCTTTTCTTCCAAAAGGTGTCTTTAATTTCATAGCTGCAGTCACCATCCTCAGTGATTTTGGAGCCCAAGAAAATAAAGTCTCTCTCTCTTTTTTTTTCTCTCCTGTTTCTATTGTTTCCCCACCTATTTGCCATGAAGTGTTGGGACCAGATGCCAGGATCTTTGTTTTTTGAATGTTCAGTTTTAAGCAAGCTTCTTCTTTCACTTTCATCAAGAGGCTTTTTAGTTCATCTTCACTTTCTGCCATTAGGGTGGTTTCATCTGCATATCCAAGGCAATCTTGATTCCAGCTTGTGTTTCATCCGGCCTGGCACTTTGCATGATGTACTCTGCATAGAAGTTAAATAAGCAAGGTGACAATATACAGCCTTGATGTACTCCCTTCCCAATTTTGAATCAGTTCATGTTCCATATCCGGTTCTAAACATTGCTTCTTCACCTGCATACAGGTTTCTCAAGAGTAAGGTAAGGTGGTCCAGCATTCCCATCACTTGAAGAATTTTCTACAGTTTGTTATGATCCACACAGTCAAAGGCTTTAGTGCAGTCAATGAATCAGGTGTTTTACTGGAATTCCCTTGCTTTTTCCTATGATCCAATGCATGTTACCAATATGATCTCTGGTATCTCTGCCTTTTATAAATCCAGCTTGTACATTTGTAAGCTCTCAGTTCACATACTGTTAAAGCCTACCTTGAAGGATTTTGAGCATTACCTTGCTACATGTGAAATGAGTGCAATTGTGTGGCAGTTTGAACATTGTTTGGCATTGCCCTTCTTTAGGATTGGAATGAAAACTGACCCTTTTCAGTCCTGTGGCATATATATATATATGTATGTATGTGTGTGTGTGTGTACATTTATATATATCACGTGAATGAAATCTTATGCTTTATAATATTTTTCTAGTTTTATTGAAGTTTTATTGTG